>NC_069499.1:1564445313-1564507813 GCF_027579735.1 Bombina bombina | reverse complement strand
TGTAGAAAGCGATTAGATATGGTGGACGAAGGATAGATTTGAGTCAAGTGTAACTCCGAGGCAGCGTACTTGGGGCGATGGGAAAATGGTGATGCCGTCAACAGGGATAGAGAAGTCAGAAGTCGGCGTAGAGCTTGAGGGGGGGATAAGAAGGAGCTCAGTCTTAGACATGTTAATCTTAAGGTGGTGAGAGACCATCCAGGAAGAAATACCAGATAAGCAGTCTCTGACATGAGAGAGGACAGAGGGAGAGAGAGCAGGGGTGGAGAGGTAGATCTGGGTATCATCAGCATAGAGGTGATAATAATTTATTTATTTCTGGATATGGTGAGTCCACGGCCCGCCCTTTATTTCTAGACAGTTATTTTTTACTAAACCTTAGACACCTCTACACCTTTCTGTTACTCCGTTTTCTCCTTTACCTTAAAATTTAAACTATTTTATCATATGTAGAATATGTCAGAATATTAAATAGGCTGTTTCATTAGCACGATGCACTGTAGTATTACTCACTTCTGCCATCAACCCCACATTTGTCATTATTAATGCAGGATCAGGAGGCAAAAAAAGTCCTGAGGCTAGATCACACAGAAGTGGCAGTTTGGCTGTCTGGCCAAGTGAAAAGTCCTAGTGGTTTTGGTTATTTGTAGGTGGGGTTTGGGCAGTCTGGCCAGATGATCCAATGGTGCAGTCCTGGTAGTTTTTAGTTATTTCTAAGTGGGGTTTGGACAGTCTGGCCAGATGATCCAGTGGTGCAGTCCTTGTGGTTTTGGTTATTTTTAGGTTGGGTTTGGGCAGTTCGGCCAGGTGACTCAAAGGTTCAGTCCTAGTTGTTTTGGTTATTTGTAGGTGGGGTTTGGGCAGTCTGACCAGGTGACTCAAAGGTTCAGTCCGAGTTTTTTTTGGTCTTTTCTAGGTGGGGTTTGGGCAGTCCAGTCAGATGATCCAATGGTGCAGTCCTGGTGGTTTTGTTTATTTCTAGGTGGGGTTTGGGCAGTCCAGCCAGATAATCCAGTGGTGCAGGTCTTGTGGTTTTAGTTATTTCTAGGTTGGGTTTGGGCAGTCCGGCCAGATGATCCAGTGGTGCAGTCCTCGTGGTTATGGTTATTTCTAGGTGGGGTTTGGGCAGTCCGGCCAAGTGACTAAAAATGTTCAGTCATGGTGGATTTGATAATATATAGGTGGGGTTTGGGCAGTCCGGCCAGATGAGCCAATGGTGCAGTCCTCATGGTTTTGGTTATTTCTATGTGGGGTTTGGGCAGTCCAGCCAGATGATCCAATGGTGCAGTCCTCGTGGTTTTGGTTATTTCTAGGTGGAGCTTGGGCAGTCCGGCCAGATGATCCAATGGTGCAGTCATCATAGTTTTGGTTATTTCTAGGTGGGGTTTGGGCAGTACACATTCACGTATTCTCCATAGAAGTCAATGGAGAAGACAAATAGAGAATAAAAACACTAATACCCTAATCTATTGCGCAAAGCCCATGACGTATTCTCCGTGTACATGAAAATATGAATATTTCTTATTTCGAAAATGTTTTTGGAACGGAATATGTTCTATTTATTTTTAAATAAATATTTCTCGATGTGATGATTTTTGGACTGATATATCTATTTATAGCGATATATATATATATATATATATATATATATATATAAATAAATCATGCCTGAGGAAGCCCTTAACAAACGCTGAAGGGTGAAACACGTGTAGCAGTTTCCACATACAGCTGTGTGCCAGTATTACACTGTTTGGGATTAACAGTGTAACCTTTTTACTCTAGAGCCTCAATTCCTCCCACTACAGGTATTTGTGACAAGCCATAGGATAATCTGTTTATGCAACAGTAACACTCCAGAACTTTGCCAGTTACTGGCTCCAAACGCTGACCTGAATATGCTTATGACCTGTGATGGGTTTGAAAGGTGAGCAGGGAGGACCTTGGTATACACGCTGAAAGCGGTATCTGCACAACCATAGAACTCTGCAAACTATTGACGGCAGACGCTGACTTGAAAACAGCACCTCGCCTATGACCGATGATGGGTCTTACAAGGTGAGCAGTGGAGGACAACCATATACACGCTGAAGACGGTAAATGGCACTGGTGTAATTACTTTTGGCCCGGTGAGTTTGAACTCTAGGAGGGCTGATGTGAGTTTGGCTTGTCACTTACCTTTGTATTTAGGGAGGAGGGGTGAAGATGTATACATCGCTCTGCTATACCAGCTTCTTGGACGTTTGAATAATTGGGAACTTTTATCCTGGTGATAATATGTTTGAGTAACGACTTCTTTTGCATTGGATACTTTGCTTTATTGCTACATTAGAGACACTTACGCCTAGATTACGAGTCTTGCGTTAGCCTTAAAAAGCAGCGTTGAGAGGTCCCAACGCTGCTTTTTAACGCCCGCTGGTATTACGAGTCTTGAAGTGACAGGTGTACCGCTCACTTTTTCAGGCCGACACGAAAATACCACAAATCCACTTACGTCAATTGCGTATCCTCTTTTTTCAATGGGACTTGCATAGCGCCGGTATTACGAGTCTTCTAAAAAGTGAGCGGTACACCCTCTCCTGTCAACAGGGCCGCCACTAGAAATTTTGGGGCCCCTGACTTAACCATTGATCAGGGCCCCCCCCCCCCCCTCCTTTGACATGTGCAATTTTTGACCTAGTGACTAAAACATATATGCACTTTATTCTTAAGTGTCTATTTAAACTTGGAAATGTTGTAAAGTTAGTAACATACACTGAAACACACACACACTTACACATAAGGATTCACATATAGACACTCTAGAAGACACGCAAAGAAACACACTCAGACACAGACACCCAAACAGACACTCAGCACTTGTTTACATTGACCTGACAAGTAATGAGGTAAACTACAGTTTTGTAAAAAAAAAAAAAAGGAGATTTAGAAAACAAAATATGGAGTTCTGGTTATCTTTTTGTAAAGGAAGATGCCAACTAAATGATGACAACAGCATGCAGTGGCTGAAAGGAAGGGCCCTAAACTGCCTAAACAATAATTTAAAGCTTAAATGGTAGATTGGTGACTTCCGGAAAGGTCTCATTAGTCTCAAAGTCTGTAGAAAGATGTGAATAATCAGTAGTAAGGTCAAAATTTCCTAAAAAGGAACAGACAATGGACACACACACACACACAAACTCAAACTTGCACATACACCCAAGGAAACACCAACAGAGACAGCCTCAGAAAACACACAAAGACACACACACACACACATACACACAGAGACACCCACAGAAAACACACAAAGACATACACACACACACAGAGACAACCACATAAAACACAGAAAGACATACATACACACACCCTCACTGAGACATCCACAGAAAACACACAAAGACATACACACACCCTCACAGAGACACCCACAGAAAATACACACCCTCACAGAGACATCAACAGAAAACACAGGCATACATACACACACACACCCTCACAGAGACATCCACAGAAAACACAGACATACACACCCACCCTCACAGAGGCATCCAGAGAAAATACACAAAGACAAACACACGCCCACCCTCACAGAGACACCCATAGAAAAAGCTCAAAGACATATGCACACACCCTCACAGACATCCACAGAAAATGCACAAAGACAAACACACACCCTCAAAGAGATACCAACAGAAAAAAACTACATACACACTCATAGAGACACAAACCAAAGCACAAAGACATAAACACAGACACCCACAGAAACACTCACAGGAGGAAACATTTATGCACCTTGCATCCCCTAAATCAACAGTGTGTGACATGCATGATAAATAAAAATGCAGAAATTAAGAGATCACTTTTTAAAAAATCATATTTGTAAATGTGCAAACAAAAATAATTCTGTGAATTCAAAATTGTACATTAATGATCTGGGTAGATGGCTAGATGAAGAAAAGTACTTTTAAAAGTTTGACATATGTTTGATATTTTCCCCATTTTCCCCAACCAAGAGCACCACTTCAAATATAGTGTACAATGTTCCCATCTGTCAGCTGTACTTGTGGATTTTGAAAATGCTGTACTCTATATGGTCTTGGTGGAACCATAAGATGTGGTACTCATACCATTAGATCTGGTTAAATGCAGGATTTAAGCTTGTTGGTATGCATTTCAAAATTAAGCTGTAGTGTAAACTGAACAGTTTTAAGTTAACCTGTCTCATTTCCAATACTGAGCAATCTTAGTCTGAGAGTATAACATGGTATGCAGATGTAAAAATCTTAGATAAAATGCCTCCTTTTATCTGGAAAGTCCTTGCATAAAGGGGCAGTAAACTGGAATGTAATATATATAATTTGTGTATTGAGGAGGAAACATTTGTGCATGGTTTTAAATATAGAATTTCTACAGCATTGTCAAATAATCATAAGTACACTGCTGCTAAAAAAAATGTGTTTTTATGGACCCCTGGCCCCACCATACAACTACTACCACACTGGAGTTACAATCTTAAATTGCACAAAGAAATAAAAAACAGTAATTCCTACCTCCTCTGCAAATGAAAGTGATCTGACTCAGGCACACACTGTACAAACAAAGTGCCAACAAAGTGCCAAGTCTGTCTCACGCTGTGCATAGTGGTTTAGTGCACACTCAGAAATCCTCTCAAATGCTAATACTTTACTCCTTGTAATAACATTTCCCATGCTCAATTAGCACTCTGCTGTAGTACCCACTGGTGGCTGCCAAAAATTAAAAAAAATTAAGTTCTTGCCTCATGGGGCCCCCCTAGCCCATTGGGCCCCTGACAGGAGTCACCCCTGTCACCCCCTGATGGCGGCCCTACCTGTCAAGACTGGTACCGCATTTAAAAGTCAGTAGTTAAGAGTTTTATGGGCTAACGCCGTAGCATAAAACTTCTAACTAAAGTGCTAAAAAGTACACTAACACCCATAAACTACCTATTAACCCCTAAACCAAGGCTCCCCCACATCGCAAACAATAAAATAATTTTTTAACCCCTAATCTGCTGAACCGGAGATCACCGCCATTATAATAAATATATTAACCCCTAAACCGCCACACTCCCGCATTACAAACACTATTTAAATTTTATTAACCCCTAATCTGCCGTCCCTAACATCGCCGATACCTACCTACATTTATTAACCCCTAATCTGCCGCCCCCAACGTCGCCGCAACTATATTAAATGTATTAACCCTAAATCTAAGTCTAACCCTAACACCCCCCTAACTTAAATATAATTTAAATAAATCTAAATAAAATAACTACAATTAAATAAATTATTCCTATTTAAAACTAAATACTTATCTATAAAATAAACCCTAAGACAGCTACCATATAACTAATAGTTACATTGTATCTAGCTTAGGGTTTATTTTTATTTTACAGGCAAGTTTGTATTTATTTTAACTAGGTAGAATAATTATTAAATAGTTATTAACTATTTAATAGCTACCTAGTTAAAATAAAGACACATTTACCTGTAAATTAATTCCCTAAACTAACTACAATTAAATGCAATTATCTAAATTACGAAAATAATAAAATAATTACAAGTTTTTTAAACTAATTACACCTAATCTAATCCCCCTAATAAAATAAAAAAGCCCCCCAAAATAATAAAAAGCCCTACCCTATACTAAATTACAAATAGCCCTTAAAAGGGCCTTTTGCGGGGCATTGTCCCAAAGTAATCAGCTCTTTTATCTGAAAAAAAGTACAATACAACACACCCAACCCTACTCTAAAACCCACCCAATCCCCCTTAATAAAACCTAACACTAACCCCTTGAAGATCACCCCACCTTGAGAAGTCTTCTCTTCACCCAACCGGGCCGAAGTCCTCAACGAAGCCGGGCGAAGTGATCCTCCAGACGGGCAGAAGTCTTCATCCAAGCCGGGAAGAAGAGGTCCTCCAGACGGGCAGAAGTCTTCATCCAGGCGGTATCTTCTATCTTTATCCATCCTGCGTGGAGCGGGTCCATCTTCAAGACATCCGATGCGGAGCATCCTTCCTGGTCGACGACTGAACACAGAATGAAGGTTCCTTTAAATGACATCATCCAAGATGGCGTCCCTTCAATTCCGATTGGCTGATAGAATTCTATCAGCCAATCGGAATTAAGGTAGGAAAAATACTATTGGCTGATGCAATCAGCCAATAGGATTGAGCTTGCATTCTATTGGCTGTTCCAATCAATGAACTTCAATCCTATTGGCTGATTGTATTTTAGTACAGGGTAGGGCTTTTTATTATTTGGGGGGGGGGGTTTATTTTATTAGGGGGATTAGATTAGGTGTAATTAGTTTAAAAAAACTTGTAATTATTTTATTATTTTATGTAATTTAGTGTTTGTTTTTTTTCGTAATTTAGATAATTGTATTTAATTGTAGTTAGTTTAGGGAATTCATTTAATTATAGTGTAGTGTTAGGTGTAATTGTTAATTAGGTTAGGTTTTTTTTACAGTTAAATTTGTCTTTATTTTAAATAGGTAGCTATTAAATAGTTAATAACTATTTAATAACTATTGTACCTAGTTAAAATAAATACAAACTTGCCTGTAAAATATAAATAAACCCTAAGCTAGATACAATGTAACTATTAGTTATATTGTAGCTGTCTTAGGGTTTATTTTAAAGGTAAGTATTTAGTTTTAAATAGGAATTATTTAGTTAATTGTAGTAATTTTATTTAGATTTATTTAAATTATATTTGTTAGGGGGGTGTTAGGGTTAGGGTTAGGTTTAGGGGTTAAGAACTTTAATATAGTGGCAGCGATGTTGGGGGCGGCAGATTAGGGGTTAATAAATGTAGTTAGGTTGCTGCGACATTGGGGGCGGCAGATTAGGGGTTAATAAATATAATGTAGGGTTCGGCGATGTTGGGGGCAGCAGATTAGGGGTTCATAAGTATAATGTAGGTGGCGGCAGTGTCCGGAGCGGTAGATTAGGGGTTAATAATATAAAGCAGGTGTTGGCGATGTCGGGGGCGCCAGATTAGGGGTTAATAAATGTAAGATTAGGGGTGTTTAGACTCGGGGTTCATGTTAGGGTGTTAGGTGTAGACATAAAATGTATTTCCCCATAGGAATCAATGGGGCTGCGTTAGGAGCTGAACGCTGCTTTTTTTGCAGGTGTTTTTTTTCAGCCGACTCTCCCCCTTTGATTCCTATGGGGAAATCATGCATGAGCACGTTCAGCCAGGCCACCGCTACCGTAAGCAGCGCTGGTATTGAGGTGAGATGTGGAGCAAAATTTTGCTCTCCGCTCACTTTTCTGCAGCTAACGCCGGGTTTAAAAAAACCTGTAATACCAGCGTTGTCTGTAAGTGAGCGGTGAGGGAAAACTGCTTGTTAGCACCGCACAACCTTACCGACAAAACTCGTAATCTAGCCGTTAGTTTCTTTACTTGGAACAGCAACTAATTATCACTAGTGACAACTGTGAATCATTTCACATCTACTTTTTCCATCCAGCTAACAGGGATCCCTGTCTTAGGCTCTTTAGTATGATTTGTTGTTTGTTTTTTTTTTGCCCTAATAAATTGTTATAGCAAGATTTTGTGTGTCACAGTGCTTATTGGAGACTGATATTCTCTTGTGTTTTAATTGGCTTAATGTGGGGTTGCTGGGTATTGTTTCCTGGTGCTTTTTTCTTGCTGGGAGGGAATATATACTGTATGTCTAGATATCTCTAGATCTATATATGAATATCACTTTGAACATCCATCTGAGATATTGTTTAATGTGCATAAGATTGTAATGTGAAATATTTTCATTATCTCCATAGTTAAACATATCTCGCTCTATATAAATGCATGTGTCTCTATGTATGTGTGTGTGTGTATGTATGTGTGTGTATGTATGTGTGTGTATGTATGTGTGTGTATGTATGTGTGTGTATGTATGTGTGTGTATGTGTGTGTGTGTATGTATGTGTGTGTATGTATGTGTGTGTATGTATGTGTGTATGCATGTATGTGTGTGTATGTATGTGTGTGTATGTATGTGTGTATGCATGTATGTGTGTGTATGTATGTGTGTGTATGTATGTGTGTGTATGTATGTATGTATGTATGTGTATGTATGTATGTATGTGTATGTGTGTGTGTGTATGTATGTATGTATGTATGTATGTATGTATGTGTGTGTATGTATGTATGTATGTATGTGTATGTGTGTGTATGTATGTATGTGTATGTATGTATGTATGTATGTATGTATGTATGTGTGTGTATGTATGTATGTATGTATGTGTATGTGTGTGTGTGTATGTCAGTGTAAAATCCCTTCGTCTGCTTTTTTTTTCTAACACCCGAAATCGCTTATCTTTGATCCCTTATAACTGTTGTGGGCAATATTTTTTTCACATCATTTTTATTAGACAGTGTTAATATGAGTGTAATGTACTTTGTAGTGTATTTTTGAAGTGTTTTTTGATACTTTTTTGTTGCGGAAAACCATTAACTAACTCGCGAAAATGAGCGCGCCCAATCACGGTTTTTAAAGACTTGTAATAGCAGCTTAATTAAAATTGCTTGCGAAAAGACTATATTGCGCGCTGGAAATATATACTGCTTGACTTGTAATCTTGCTGACAATATTTTGTGTGGGGATTCTAACTAATCTGATCAGTACTGGTGGGGGCTCTGGGGATCATGCATCACATTTTACCATGGTCTCTGGGTTCAAACTACACAAAGGTGAAGGGATAGGAAAGTCAAAATTAAACTTGCAGGATTCAGATAGAGGATGTCATTTTAAGACACCTTTAAATTCACTTCTATTTTTAAATGTACTTCGTTCTCTTGGTTTATCTTGTTGGAAAAAAATGCACATATTCTACACTAGAGGGAGCTGCTGCTGATTGGTGCCTGCACAGATTTGTCTCTTGTGATTGGCTAACTAGATGTGTTCAGCTAGCTGTCAGAAGGGCAATGCTTTTCCTTCAGCAAAGGATAACAAGAGAATGAAGCAAATTTTATAATAGAAGTAAATTGGAAAGTTGTTTAAAATTGTATGTTCTATCCGAATCATGAAATACAATGTTGGGGTTTCCTGTCCCTTAAAGGCAGATTTACAGTTGTCTAATATAAAACAATTAATAGTCACCTTAAGGGGAGAGTTAGAGAACACATGGGCATATGCTAATCATTTATAAAAGCTCATGTCACATAGGCTTTAATAGTGATTACATTAGATTTTTTAAAGAAATAGCATACGCACTGAGGTAGGCTCAGGATTGCAACTGTCTTGCACACTATATAACAGCAGTGTTTGCAACAATGCATTAAATATAGTGCACAAAACATTTGCACGCTCCTGAGCCTACCTCAGTATGCTATGACTGGAAGGAGCTAACAGAGGATACTAAGAGAAAGAGGTCAACTTGATAACCACGTCAGAAAGAGTGTCTGTTTTAATTTTAAATGTATCTGAATCAGTTTGTTTCCCATGTCCCTTTAAAAAAACATCTGATTTACAAAATGTGTGTGAAGAACATCAAATTGTAATATGAAAGTAATGTAAATTGTTTTCTTTTCAGCTGAAAGTAAAAAAAAAGGCGGCTATTGTAACACACCAACGAATGCAACTACTGCTTGAATGGAAAACTCGAGCCAGATAAAGGATACCCCAACCTCTCATTAACTCCAACCAACAAAGATTCAGTACCTTCTTCAGGAATATAAGAAAAAACACATTGTATTAATGAATATTACTAAGTAATACTGCCTCCTGCACAAACGTATTATCCTACCAAGGTCATGTCTCCAGACTATACCCCGTGTTTGTAGTCTAGAGTCATACAGAGAACTGGTATATATTGTTTGTAAACCTACAAATTATGCCAGTATAAAGCTCTGTATAGCAAATTCATTCACGGTTATATAAGGTTATATAAAGCTCTGTATTTCTCATTCATTCACGGTTATAAATGGTTATATAAATCTCTGTATTGCTCATTCATTCACGGTTATATATGGTTATATAAAGCTATGTATTGCTCATTCATTCATGGTTATATATGGTTATATAAAGCTCTGTATTGCTCATTCATTCACGGTTATATATGGTTATATAAAGCTCTGTATTACTAATTCATTCACGGTTATATATGGTTATATAAAGCTCTGTATTACTAATTCATTCATGGTTATATATGGTTATATAAAGCTCTGTATTGCTCATTCATTCCCGGTTATATATGGTTATATAAAGCTCTGTATTTCTCATTCATTCCCGGTTATAAATGGTTATATAAAGCTCTGTATTGCTCATTCATTCATGGTTATATATGGTAATGTAAATCTCTGTATTGTTAATTCATTCACGGTTCTATATGGTTATATAAAGCTCTGTATTGCTCATTCATTCACGGTTATATATGGTTATATAAAGCTTTGTATTTCTCATTCATTCACGGTTATAAATGGTTATATAAAGCTTGGTATTGCTCATTTATTCATGGTTATATATCGTAATATAAAGCTTTGTATTGCTCATTCATTCCCGGTTATATATGGTTATATAAAGCTCTGTATTACTCATTCATTCATGGTTATATATGGTAATGTAAATCTCTGTATTGTTAATTTAGTCACGGTTATATATGGTTATATAAAGCTCTGTATTGCTAATTCATTCACAGTTATATATGGTTATATAAAGCTCTGTATTGCTCATTCATTCACTGTTATATCAGGCTCTGTATGCTCAGTGTGTTTCAATTAACGGGATTGCTTTTGCTTTGCTACAACCCTACAGTATATAAAGCTCCCCATTGCTTACCATAATAGTAATATTACAACTTGTTCTGGGGCCCTTGGGGATCACAATATAGTCCTGCTTACATATTGATATAATTTAGATATGTTGAAATCCTTATTCATCATTTGTAATACAGTAACAGTGTAAGTGCAGCTTATTAGTTGAAAGTACCTAGTGAAATGCGTAGTCTCATGTTGTTGCCTTTTTCTACATCCCATGGAAATGCTTTGGATGCATTTTCAATAAAATTGTGATTCAGTTGTACCAATAGCTTCTCACTCCATGTGTTAAATATAACTATATGATTATACATTGCTTATGACCCTTACATATATATATATATATATATATATATATATATATATATATATATATATATATATATATATATATATATATATATATATATATATTTATATAGTGTGTCCATTTGATTAGCATAATAACTATATGCATGTGATGAAGCGTGGCCTTGTAAAGAGCCCTATGTGCATCTTAATAAAGACAAGTAACATTGACAGAGGCACTGTGTTGGCCAAATCATTGACATCATGTTGTAAACCTAAAAATCTAATATTGCTGTTTTTTAATGTAATGCTGACGAAACATACAAGTGCTTACAAATAAAAGCCATTAGTTTACATGTATAAAAAGCAAATATATCTTTTGTTAAAACTCCACACACAAAAAATTGCTTCTGTTTTGTCCCCAGATTCACTGCAGTCATTCTTCCAGCCAGGATGTGATCTAACTAGAAATTAACAAACAAATATAAGCAATTTCTATATCTTGGCTCATATCCCTGGGTAATGCTTAATAGTGAGAAGCCCTCTCCCAAAAGGGCATGGACAGAAAAGACCACTCCCCTGATTACCTATAAAAGTAATCTGGATCCATTCCCCTTATCCTCTTAGTGATATCCAACCTTAAAAGGTGGAAAGGGAAAAAAAAGGGAAGCGGGAACCTGGTAAGCATTATCCAGGGACATGAGCCAAGATATAGAAATTGATTATATTTGTTTGTTAATTCTAGTTATCTTGGCCCTCCCTAGTAATGCTTACCAGTGAGAAGAAAATAAAGCAATATGAATAGGTAAACATTGGGTGGAATAAAAAATAAGCCAAACAAAGAAAAAATGCTGCAAAATAAGTTTATTAGGAAACCACAGAGAAGACTTTTTGTCCAAATTTTGCTGTAGAAGTTTGTCGCACCTCCAGCTTGTAATGTGAAACAAAAGCATGTGGAAAACTCCAGACTGCCACTTGACATATTTCCATAGGTGAAGCATCTGCTTGCAAAGCCCATGATGTTGACACTGCCCGTGTCAAATGTGCCTTAAGCCCAACTGGAACTGGTTGATTATTTTGTTTATAAGCTCAAGAGATTGTTTGAACTATCCAACTGGCAAAAGTGGATTTTGCAAGAGCTTGTCCTTGTCGTTGACCCCTTGGTACCACAGATAAACAATCTGTTTCCTGAATAGACTTTGCCCTATAAACATATGTGTGAAGACAATGTACCACATAAAGTCGATAAAATGGCTTTAATGGAGATTCTTGCATCTCTGGACAAAAAGATGGTAATACAATGTCCTGTGTGTATGAAAGTCAGAGACCACCTTTGGCAAAAACCCAGGAACTGTGTGTAAAACAACTTTGTCTCTGTGGAAAGCCATAAAAGGTTCCTTGATAGATAAGGCTTGTAATTCAAAGACTCTTCTTGCAGATGTAACTGCAACCAAAAAGATGGTCTTTAATGTAAGAAACCAGAGTGAGTTCTTTCTAAAGGGTTCAATGGGTACTTCCATCAAAGCTTCCAAAACCAAAGGAAGATCCGATGTTGGAATGATAGATTTTGTAGAAGGCTGAATATGAGCCATTCCTGAAAGAATTGCTGAACCAATGGTTTTTGTGCCCACTTGACTCCAGAAATGGCAGAAAAAGCAGACACTTCTACCTTCAGTGTCCTAGCGCAAAGACCTATTAGGAATCCTTCTTGCAGAAAATCCAGTAAGTTATGTAATTCTATTTTGACTGTAGTAGCATTATGTTAAATCATCCATGCTGAAAAGGTATTCCATACTCTGTAATCGTTTGAAGAAGTAACCTTCTTTCTAGCCTGAAGTAAAGTTTGAATAACTGAATCTGGCATATTCAGTTGTCTATATCTTGTGATCTCAGCAACCATACCATCAGGTTTAAGCGTTGAGGTGCCGGATGCAGAATTGGACCCTGAAACAACATGTCTGGTACCACAAATAAACAATCTGTTTCCCGAATAGACTTTGTCCTATAAACATATGTGTGAAGACAATGTACCACATAAAGTCGATATAATGGCTTTAATGGAGATTCTTGCATCTCTGGACAAAAAGATGGTAATACAATGACCTGTGTGTATGAAAGTCAGAGACCACCTTTGGCAAAAACCCAGGAACTGTGTGTAAAACAACTTTGTCTCTGTGGAAAGCCATAAACGGTTCCTTGATAGATAAGGCGTGTAATTCAAAGACTCTTCTTGCAGATGTAACTGCAACCAGAAAGATGGTCTTTAATGTAAGACACCAGAGTGAGCTCCATCTAAAGGGTTCAATGGGTACTTCCATCAAAGCTTCCAAAACCAATGGAAGATCCCATGTTGGAATGATAGATTTTGTAGAAGGCTGAATATGAGCCAAGGCCTGAAAGAATTGCTGAACCAATGGTTTTTGTGCCCACTTGACTCCAGAAAAAGCAAACACTTCTACCTGCAGTGTCCTAGCGCAAAGACCTATTAGGAATCCTTCTTGCAGAAAATCCAGTAAGTTATGTAATTCTATTTTGGCTGTAGTAGCATTATGTTAAATCATAATGGTTTGTAGTATAGAGGCGCAGGTGTTTTCTTGATTATGCTCCAAAATTGCCTGAGAATGAGAGGACTTTATTTCTGTGTGTGTAGATCAACACCATATAATTGTGCAGTATACTTACTCTGAAAAATTCAGAGTCCAGCTTCTTCTTTATAAGTTAGTCTGAATGATAAGGTATTCCCCCAATCCACTGTAACTGTGGATACAAAGTGTCGTACTTCAAAAAGCAGTATGTAAATGATACAAAATATGCAGTATACTTACTCCGATAAAATCGGAATCCGGCTCCCTATTGTAAGGAAGTAATCCTCAAATGGATCACTTTTGATTTTATTTTATTTTATTTAAGTATGCTTCAGTTTTATAAAGTTATATTTGGCTTATTTATTTAACCGAACCCCTAGTGATCTGCACTATTATTTTCAGATTGTAACCCAATATTGGACTCTTTATAAAATTGGACAAATTGATAAAGACTCCCTTTTCACACCGGATGAAAATCCCTTCACATCGGAACGAAAACAAAATGGAAACAAAACACCCAGGATTGGTCCTCTCACCTAACACGTGATCATAATACAGAAGCGGACTTGATTTAGAACTAATGTCCTACATGAACTCGAAAGGGAACTTTTGTTTAACCGATTCTGATTGGTTCTAAGAATAAGGTAAAAATGTTTGAATATTGCCATCCGATTTATACAATTATAACTAGATCCTTGTAATTTTGCACACTAATCACGATCTAAACATGAATCAGCTGACAATATCGATAATCTTGTAAATTTATTGTAAGTCCGGCTCTGGTTAGACCGGAAAAGGAATAATAAATTACCTCTGTATACAAACATCTATGTAAATCCAAAGGTAGAAGCGGACCTGATTTAGAACTTATGTCCAATATGTACTCGAAAGGGAACTATTGTCTAACTGATTTTGATTGGTCCTAGAAACAAAGTGAAAATCTGCGAATATCGCCATCCGATTTATACAATTATTAAATAGATATTTGCAATTTTTGCACATTAATAATGGTCTAATCAGAAATCGGCTGACAATATTGACATTTTAAGTAAATCTTGAAAAATTATTTTGTGAGTCTGGCTCCGGTTAGACCGGAAAAGGAACACCATTTACTCCTGTATAAAAGCACCTGTGTAATCCAAAGGCAGCACTTTACCTGTTTACAGCTCTTGAGAAAGACGAGACATCGTTGAAACGCGTAGAGCCTCTTAATATGAGCTTTTATCTTTCTGTCCATAGTGACATTTTAAAATAAATTTGTATTTTTACGAAACTTTTGCTTGCTGCCTCTTTGGATTTCTACCAACCACATCAGCGGGAGTGCTGTATAGGGAGCCGGATTCCGATTTTATCGGAGTAAGTATACTGCACATTTTGTATCATTTACATACTGCTTTTTGAAGTACGACACTTTGTATCCACAGTTACAGTGGATTGGGGGAATACCTTATCATTCAGACTAACTTATAAAGAAGAAGCTGGACTCTGAATTTTTCAGAGTAAGTATACTGCACAATTATATGGTGTTGATCTACACACACAGAAATAAAGTCCTCTCATTCTCAGGCAATTTTGGAGCATAATCAAGAAAACACCTGCGCCTCTATACTACAAACCATTACAATTACCACAGTCTCATTTTGGGAGAGACTGATAGACGGCGGCGGTGCAAACAGAGGGGAGTATTTAACCTTGTACATAGATATTGTTTGTTAACATTTTACATACTTTGTACTTTTGTATTATCTGTATTATGTTAAATCATCCATGCTGAAAAGGTATTCCATACTCTGTAATCATTTGAAGAAGTAACCTTCTTTCTAGCCTGAAGTAAAGTTTGAATAACTGAATCTGACATATTCAGTTGTCTATATCTTGTGATATCAGCAACCATGCCATCAGGTATAAGCGTTGAGGTGCCGGATGCAGAATTGGAGCCTGAAACAACATGTCGGGAGATTGTGGAAGGAGCCACAGAGGTTCCACTAAAAGATGTAGCAGCAGGGGGTACCATGGTCTGTGAGGCCAAAAGGGGATCACTGCCACAAACATTGCTGTTTCCCTCTAAATCCTTCTGAGTAGATGAGGAATGAGAAGGAGTGGTGGAAAGACAAATATTAGATTGAATCACCATACCTGAGAGAAAGCATCCATTCCCAGAGCTTGTGGTGTTGGCAGACAACTGCAGAATAGGGGCAACTGGTGTAACGTCTGGTAGCCATAAGATCTATCTCTGGCAGACCCCATCTGTCAATAATTATCCTGAAAAGGTTTGTGTTCAACTGCCATTCTGTTTGAGAAAGAGTAACTCGGCTCAGATAATCTGCCTGAACATTCTGTAGACCGGGAAGGTGAGAGGCTGATATCGCCTTTAGATTCTTTTGTGACCAAATGAAAATGGGTGATACTTCCTTGAGAGCTTGAAAACTCCTTGTTCCTCCCTGAAAGTGAATGTAGGACCTTGCTGTCCTGTTGTCGTTAAGAATTTTTACTGAATTTCCCTGAAGTTGTTTCTGAAAGTGAAGTAATGCCTGGTAGACTGCATTTATTTCCAGAACATTTGCAGGAAGGGACTAAAGACTTCTTTGCCATGATCCCTGAGCGTATTTTCCCTGGCACATACTGTAGCTCCCCAATCGAGCTTGCTGGAATCTGTTTTTATGATTATCCAATCTGGTTCAACCAGAGGGAATCATTGAGAAAGGTTCTCTTTCTGAAACCAACAATGTAGACATCTTCTTAACTCCACTGGAAAGTGAATCTGCTGACTGAGTAAAATCTTCGAAAATGGATTTAAAAAGGACGCATTCTCCATCTTGCCCACTTCACCAATGGATGAGGAAGACATGTGACCCAACAGTTGTATTCATACTCTAGCTGGTAAATTAGATGATTTTTGAAGCTTTTTGAAGTAAGTTATCAACTTTTTCCTTCTTTGCGGGGACACAGAGACTAATGCATTCTTTGTATCGAACTGTGCTTCCAGAAAAATGATGGACTTAGTTGGGTGAAGCTGACTCTTTTGGAGATTTATCAACCATCCAAAGTCCTGTAGGGTATGAAGTAGCTGTTCTCTGTGACACTCTGCCTGCTGAACGGTGTAGGAGATCAAAATAATGTAGTCTACATAATGTATGACAAAAAGACCCCTGACCCTTAATTCTGCAATAAGAACTAAGGTCTTTGTGAATACTCGAGGTACTGTCGATATGCCAAGTGGAAGAGCAGTGAATTGGTAGTGTCGTCTTTCTATGGCAAATCTTAGAAATTGCCTGTGAACCTCTGTGATAGGAATGAGAAAATATGTATCCTTTAGATCGATTGATAACAGTGCCCCTGGAAGCACTGCATTTATCACTGTAATAAGTGACTCCATTTTTAATTTCTTGACCTCCAGAAAGGAATTTAGATGCCTGAGATCCAGAACTGGTCTCCAGGAATTGTTCTTTTTTTTCACTAGAAAAAGAGGGGAGTAAAAACCCTGAAATTATTGGCATGCTGGAACCTCTTGAATTACCTCCTGTTTCGGAAGTTTCTGTACAAACTGCAGAATTACCTGATGTTTCAATTCATTCTCTGGGAGTTGTGAAGTTGTGATATTACAAAGCAAGGAATTAGAGGTTTCTTCTTGAACTCTAAAGTATATCCTCTCCTGAAAATCTGTAATACCCATCTGTCTGAAATTACTTTTTTCCAGTTGTCTCAGAATCTCTAAAGCCTTCCTCCCAAAGGCATCTGGACAGGCGTACCTTCATTGTTTCTTGTTTTGAAGAACCTCTACCTCTTGCCTGTACCTGCGTTTTCAAGTCTGGAATACGAAAGGACTCCCTTCTGAAAAAAGTTTTAAAACTCTAATATTGATTTTTCTGTCTTTGTGCATAGAAAAAGACTTGTTAAATTTTGGTGCCTGGGGAAGAAAATAACTTTCCCCCGCTGAACGTTTTGAAATCAGGGCTCTTTACCAAATCACATGTTACCTTCAAATGGTAGACCCAACAAATTAATCTTAGAGCTGGTATACCAGGTATCTGTAGCTTTAAAGACAGATAATAAAGCCAAAAGTGTGATGCAAAATAGCTCCTTGCTGCAAATAAAGCTTTTTAAAGATTATGCTCCATTTTTCTTTCCATTAAATCTCTAAAAGCACGAGAATCATCTATAGGGAATAGCATTTTTTTAGTTAATCTTGAAATTGCTGCATGGAGTAGAAAATTGACAATGAAGTGGTTTCGGCAAAGGACATTTTGTAAATAATTTCTCTGAAACATTAAACTTTTTTCATTCTTTGAAAATTCCTCCAAATAAATATTCTTTATAGATTAAGTTATTGGAAAGGTTTCAATAGAATCTGTTTTTGATTTAAACCAGTCTGAAGACACAAAAGGTTGTTCTTCCATAACACCCAAAGTCTCTTTGATGAATTTAATAAAATCACATAATGTAGCAGTATCAAATATAGTAGAATAGGCAGGATCATTTTGTATGTATGTATTGTATACTTGCAAACCACCACTTATAACCCACAAGGGTCTCAAGTACACTGCTCATTTTATCGACTTCGGAAGGATGAGTAGACCTCCCAGGGATCAAACCTGCAGCCCTCAGGTTGTTACAGAACTCAACCACAGGGCATTAGCATGCTGAGCTATCTGTCCAGGATGAATGATTGAACTGAAGAAGCCATGCCATCAGAGTCAGTGTAAGATAGTTTAACACCCTCAGAACCATGTTCACCAGAAAATGTGGCTGCAGTAGCACTGTCACCAAAATGTTGAAAAAGGCAATCTTTACATCATTTCTTATCCTGCCAACAAGGTTGACCACGTAAAGCACAGACAAACTTTGGCTCAGGCTCAGAGCTAAAAAATAAAAAATAAAAGCCCCATTAGAAAAAATTATTTAAAGTAGTATTTGCAAACAGTCTTTAAAAAAACAGAAAAACATACCTTTTTAAAAGATTTGGATCTCCCTGGGCAGTGTCAGGATCAATATCAGGCTTTTGCTCCATATTGTAAAGTTTAGATTCAAATTAATACTATAGAAAAAAAGGAGCCTAAATTGTTATAACATATTAATAGTGCTATGAAACATAATAGCACAACTGGCACATAGCGTAGGGACTCACGGTGGGAAGGTAATGACCTTGATTATCCAAAAACTTTAGAGAACAAATCGGTACTCCAATGAAGGTAACACATACTGCTAGGCCCACACCGAGATCAATTTGAAGTGCGCAGAGGATCCTCAGATGGAACCCATGTGATGTCAGTTCCGGTGATGTCATAGAACATGGCGGCTCTCACCAAAGGCCTCTCTAACGAAGACTTATACAGCTGCTCCCACCAGCCACGATCGATCCACTGCAGGGGAAACAAGAAACGAGACCCAAGGTAAGTTTTGTAGCCTACCACTACCTAGGTTCTCCTTGAAGGCTGGACAGAACTAAGAAGATAAGGGGAATGGGTCCAGATTACCTTTATAGGTAATCAGGGGAGCGGTCTTTTCTGTCCATGCCCCTTTAGGAGAGGGCTTCTTAATGGTAAGCATTAACAGGGAGGGCAAATATATAAAAAAAAAATAAAAAAAAAATATATATATATATATATATATATATATACACTGTAAACAATTGAATGTCCTTTTCAATCAAGAAATTATATCAGGGCAAGAATATACATCCTACATGATATTTTTAAGGATGCCACCCAGCCGGAGATTTACTAGCATGGTCAGTATTTTTAAGGCACAGGTGAATGTAGATGGTAATCAATAGATCTAGAAATGAAGACCTTGTTATGGGGAAACTGATTCTTGGTTTCTTGGAGTTTAACTATCAGCAAATGCTAAATATAAAAATCAGTCAAACCAGCTTTAGTATTTCTGTGTGAATGGTTCAATTATTAGTTTGTATGATTTTAATGTGTGCATCTCCTTCCCAAACGAAAATGCAGTATACGCCCCTTAGCGAGACGCCCTGTGTTTAGGGTAAAAAGTGACTTTAGATAATTTCACCAGGAAAATAGAAAGACTGGTGAGCATTTTTATAGAATCTCACCAGCCCAAAGATCTTTTTAAAACTGGGGCATATGCAGATATTTGAAGTGAATTTATGAGAAGAACTTAAAGGGCTAGGAAAGTCAAAATTAAACTTGCATGATTCAGATAGAGCCGGTCATTGTAAGACCCTTTAAAATTCACTTCTATTTTCAAATGTGCTTCATTCTCTTGTTGCAAAAACATATCCTAGCTAGCTTCTGATTGGTGCCTGCATGCATTTGTCTCTTGTGATTGGCTAACTATATTATTATTATTATTATACTTTATTTATGTCCATGGATACAATTCATTTAAATAAAACAATGCAAGACTTGTAAGATACAGGACAAATATACAGGAGGGATTGAGGGCCCTATTCCCATGGGAATTTAAAATCTAGAAGGGTAGGAGGTTGAGAAACAGGAGGTGAGGACTGCAAGATTGAGAAGGATGTTAATACAGAGTTAGATGAGGGAAATATTAGGTAAGTGAAATTAATTTATTATTGAGTTGGGTGGTAGGCTTCCCTGAACAGAAAAGTCTTCAGGGAGCATTTAAAGGAAGAAAGATTAGGGCAAAGCCTGACAGCACGAGGGAGAGTGTTCCAGAAGGTAGGTGCTGCACGACAGAAATCCTGCAGTCTAGCATGAGAGGAGGTGATAGTTGTGGATGCAAGGAGCAGGTCATTGTTGGATCTTAGTGGACGGGCTGGAGTATACTTGTGTATTAGAGAGGATAGGTAGAGGGGAGCGGCGTTGGTGAGAGCTTTGTATGTAAGGGTGAGAATTTTAAATTTAATTCTGCTGTGAATGGGGAGCCAATGAAGGGACTCACAGAGAGGTGCAGCAGATACAGATCGACGGGAAAGGTGGATCAGCCTGGCAGAGGCATTTAGGATGGATTGAAGGGGGGAGAGGCAGGAAAGAGGAAGGCCAGTAAGTAGGTTATTGCAGTAGTCAAGTCGGGAGATAACAGGGGGGTGGATTATTTGCTTTGTGGTGTCAGTGCTCAGAAAAGGGCGAATTTTGGAAATATTGCGTAGATGGTTGCGGCAGGATGTAGAAAGCGATTGTATATGGGGGACGAAGGATAGGTTTGAGTCAAGTGTAACTCTGAGGCAGCGGATTTGGGGCGATGGGGAAATGGTGATGCCGTCAACAGGGATAGAGAAGTCAGAAGTCGGCGTAGAGCTTGAGGGGGGGATAAGAAGGAGCTCAGTCTTGGACATGTTTTTCTTTAGGTGGTGAGAGGCCATCCAGGAAGAAATACCAGATAAGCAGTTGCTGACATGAGAGAGGACAGAGGGAGAGAGCAGGGGTGGAGAGGTAGATCTGGGTGCTATCAGCATAGAGGTGATATTTGAACTAGATGTGTTCAGCCAGCTGCCAGTAGTGCAATGCTACTACTTTAGCAAAGGATAACAAGAGAATGAAGCAAATTTGATAATAGAAGTAAATTAGAAAGTTGTTTAAAATTGTTTGTTCTATCAAAATCATGAAAGAAAATGTTGGGGTTATCGGTCCATTTAAATTACCTTTGCAAGTTTCTACAATATTTATTTTATCAATTTATTGTTTTTTGATGATCTTTTTCCAATAATTCCTTGAGAAATCACCTTTTTCTTATTTGGCGAGATTTACATTAGAAATCACAAACACTGCAGGAAATTAGAAAGTGGCCTCAGTTTACCTCAAATTCTATGGGGTAGATTTATAAAGCAGCGGATGCTGCAATCTACTCCCGAAGTTTCAGGTCCGCCTGAAACTTAAAGGGACACTGAACGTAATTTTTTTCTTTCATGATTCAGATAGAGCATGCAATTTTAAGCAATTTTCGAAATTTACTCCTATTATCAATTTTTCTTCGTTCTCTCGCTATCTTTAGGCTAGATTACGAGTTTTGCATTATGAGCAGTACGGTGCTAACTTGCACGTTATTGTCACCACTGACTTACCTACAGCGCTGGTATTACAGGTTTACAAAAACCCGGCGTTAGCAGGCAAAAAGTGAGCGTAAAGCAAAATTGAGCTCCATACCGCACTTCAATACCAGCGCTGCGGTGAGCTGGTTTTACGTGCTCGTGCACGATTTCCCCATAGACATCAATGGGGAGAGCCGGCTGAAAAAAAGCCTAACACCTGCAAAAAAGCAGCGTAAAGCTCCGTAACGCAGCCCCATTGATTCCTATGGGGAAACAAAATGTACAGTATGTTTACACCTAACACCCTAACATGAACCCCGAGTGTAAACATCCCTAATCTTACACTTATTAACCCCTAATCTGCCGCTCCGGACATCGCCACCACTATAATAAACATATTAACCCCTAAGCCGCCGCACTCCCGCATCACAAACACTAGTTAAATATTATTAACCCCCAATATGCTGCCCCTAACATCGCCGCCACCTACCTACATTTATTAACCCCTAATCTGCCGCCCCCAACGTCGCCGCCACTATACTAAATTTATTAACCCCTAAACCTGTCTAACCCTAACACCCCCTAACTTAAATATAATTAAAATAAATCTAAATAAAACCTATCATTAACTAAATAATTCATATTTAAAACTAAATACTTACATGTAAAATATACCCTAAGATAGCTACAATATAACTAATAGTTACATTGTAGCTATCTTAGGTTTTATTTTTATTTCACAGTCAAGTTTGTATGCATTTTAACTAGGTAGAATAGTTAGTAAATAGTTATTAACTATTTACTAACTACCTAGCTAAAATAAATACAAATTTACCTGTAAAATAAAACCTAACCTGTCTTACACTAACACCTAACCTACACTACAAATAAATAAATTACATTTATTAAATACAATTACCTAAATTACAAAAAACAAACAAACACTAAATTACACAAAATAAAAAAAGAAATTATCATATATTTAAACTAATTACACTTAATCTAATAGCCCTAGCAAAATAAAAAAATAAAAAAACCCTAGCATAAACTAAACTACCAATAGCCCTTAAAAGGGCCTTTTGCGGGGCATTGCCCCAAAGAAATCAGCTCTTTTACCTGTAAAAAAATACAAACAACCCCCCAACAGTAAAACCAACACCCACACAACCAACCCCCCAAATAAAATCCTAACTAAAAAAATCTAGGCTCCCCATTGCCCTGAAAAGGGCATTTGGATGGTATTGCTCTTAAAAGGGCATTTAGCCATTTTTCAAGTGCCCAAACCCTAATTTAAAAATAAAACCCACCCAATAAACTCTTAAAAAAACCTAACACTAACCCCCAAAGATCCACTTACAGTTTTGAAGACCGGACATCCATCCTCAACGAAGCCGGGAGAAGTCTTCATCCATGCGGCAAGAAGTCCTCAACGAAGCCGGGAGAAGTCTTCATCCAAGCCGGCAGAAGTGGTCCTCCAGATGGGCAGAAGTCTTCATCCAGACGGCATCTTCTATCTTCATCCATCCGGCGCGGAGCGGCTCCATCTTCAAGACATCCGGCGAGGAGAATCCTCTTCTTTCCACGGCGACTGAAGAATGAAGGTTCCTTTAAAGGATGTCATCCAAGATGGCATCCCTTGAATTCTGATTGGCTGATAGAATTCTATCAGCCAATCGGAATTAAAGGTGAAAAAATCCGATTGGCTGATGCAATCAGCCAATAGGATTGAGCTTCAATACTATTGGCTGATCCAATCAGCCAATAGGATTGAGCTCACATTCTATTGGCTGATTGGAACAGTCAATAGAATGCAAGCTCAATCCTATTGGCTGATTGGATCAGCCAATATGATTGAAGGTCAATCCTATTGGCTGATTGCATCACTGATGCCTTTTGTCAGTGGTAGAAACCTCCAGGTTAGAAACTTTTCCCAGGAAGTGTAGCTGTAGCTAGTTTTATGAGAACCACAAGAATATACAGTGACCAACCTGTGAAGAGTTTATAACCTGGAGGTTTCTACCACTGACAAAAGCCATCACCTTCCCAAGAAAAGCTCCTGTGAAAAGATCTATCACTGAAGGGAATTGCTGCCTTGTTCTTCTCAGTTACAGTTAAACAATTTTACATAGCCAGGTCAATTCCTTTAATAATTGCCTGATCTTCAAAGATACTATGTGCACTGTATATCCTTTCTTTACCAACACTGCACACTAAATCATAAAACTTGCTTTCCATTGCACTGGATAGCTATTTAAAGTTAATTACTTTTCAGTCTGTTGAATACTAGATTTTATGAATTGTAATGAAATCACTATCATTCTGATAGTAATTTCATTACAATTTATAAAATCTGGGAAGCAAGTTTCAGGATTTATTGTGCAGTGCTAGTAAAGAAATGATATACAATTGCACATTTAATTAGGAGCAAGCAAACAGCCTTCTTAATGGCTCATGTTCTGACTCCCAAAAAGACAGCTATAGATATAAGTGCCAGATGTTAGTGTGTTGTCTCCAGCCAATATAACAAATAAGTGATAGTTTAAGAGGCTGCATGATTTTATATTTAAAGGGAAGTTGAAATATAAGAATAAAAAAAATTCAGCTTATTAAAGCATTTTATTGTTGCATGAAAAAGGAGTTAAACTCATGATCAGGGATAGGCAAGGAGTCTGTACATGGACACTGGTGTCCGTGACTGGCCCTTGCAGTGTCCACCACCCGTTTTGCAAAGGGAAGGGAGGAATAGGACAGATAAATGCTGGTCCTCACTCCTCCTTGACCCAAGCGGCGCCATGCTTAGTAGCAGGAAAGTGAAGGAAGAAGCAAGCTGCCACAGTCAACTAACAGTGAGTCATGACCCATCCCAATTCCTTGATCTGTGCGGCAGCGTGGTGCTGGTGTCTGTGTGTAGAAGACCACTGCCTACTCTGACAAACCTTACATTACCAAGTAGGTAACCAACCATGATGATCATGCAATTAACATCAAGGTGGGTGGGTTTGGTCAGGAGTACTGTTGCAGGCTCTCAATATAACAAAAAAACAAAAAAAAAGGTAATACCACAAGCAGTCTTTATATAAATGTTATTTTAAACTTGTTTAATTAGATTATTCATTTTTACTTGTGGAACTAGACCAGGGGTGTCCAACGTGCAGCCCATTTGACAGCAAAGTGTCGCTCTCCTGACTTATAGAAACATAGAATATGTCAGCAGATAGGAACTATTCGGCCTATCTAGTCTGCCCAATTTTCTGAATACTTTCATTAGTTCCTGGCCTTATCTTAAATCTAGCATAACCTTATGCCTATCCCATGCATGTTTAAACTACTTCACTGTCTCTACCACTTCTGCTGGATGGCTATTCCACCATGTTTCCACTACCCTCTCTGTAAAGAGAGTGTTTTTTGATGTTTTTAATTTGAAATGTACCTTGGTGTCCTTCACTAACGTCTGTACTTTGGAAAATGTTCGCCACAGCCTTGGCCCGTGCCTATCCCTGCACATGATCATGGTATGGAGACCAATCAGAAGTTACACATGAAGCCTCCAATTACCAGTTGCATCCTGCTGATGAGCCACAATGCAATAAGGATCCTAAGTACAAGTTTTAATATTTGTTAAGCTGCTTTGCCGGGGTTAATGCACAATTGCACATAATATTTTATTATTATATAATAATGACCTTTTAATGTTTAAGGAACATTAAACTCATAAGTATGTACAAATACTCTACTAACACATCACCTAATGAAGCAATCAATAAAAATATTACTGTAAATTACTGGGGGGGGGTGACACCATGAGATACCGCACCGGGTGACACCGACCCTAGTGGCACCACTGCACGTGGGACAGCTGGTTGTCCTAGTAAGCGGGGTCACCTGAAGTCATGGGAGGAGATGCTCTCTAATGCCATCTCTGGCGCAGTGTTAATTTTGACAGCAAATTTCAATTTGGTCTTAGTTTTAGTCTTTTGACTAAAATGCCATTGTAGGTTTAGTCAAATTTTAGTCATCTGAATTGTTTTAGTTTTAGTCAACTAAATCTAAGGGGTTTAGTTAAAGTGTAATGTAACATTTAAGCATTTCTCTATCATTTTGAAACTCATTATTTACTCCAGGAGTAAACATAACAACTGTTATTATTTATGGTATTAAGGTTTAAACATGCAATACAGACACAGATGTAGCCGTTGTGATATGTAACATCTTTATTAAACTTAAAATTAAATAAAACCAAGTTTCAGGAACAAACAGAAGTGCAACTTTAAAATATAAAAAAAAAAAAACTGTATTGGCTGTATTGCACATATTACGCAATATAAAAACTTTAACATTTCTCTGTTAATAATTAAAACAAGTATCAAGTAACTCAACACAACAAAAAGTTTCTGCAGCTAGCACAGGCACAGCATAACTTAAACCCATACTCGTGAGTTATTCTTATTTCTATAGGAAGAATCAATTGATTGTTCACAGATTCAAAACATTTTTGGCTACTCTAATATATATGAACCTATTATATTATCAGTCAGACTCATAACGTTTATATATGCATTATTTGTTGAATTAACTAGTAATGGGAGCACCGGACCTATCTTCAAGTCCAAAAAGGGGAGCCTGCAAAGTTGAATAAGCAGAAATGAATTAGATGTAATAAAATTCAGCTACTCATAAATTAATTATTTTTATACATCAAGACTTATAAATGTATGTGGCAGCAACATTGACTATTTGTAAAACAGCAGAAAGAGAGATGGCGCTTACCAGCAACAGGGGTCCGTGTATAAGAGCAGCGTTATCTTCCGCAACGGCACCAGTCAGTGTAATCCAGCCTGTAGCGCCTGGAGCCCAGGAAGACATGCCTCCGTCAAAGGCGTTTACTCTATCCACAGAAAAAAAAGTACTACCGGGCATCACAGGTATAAACGCTTACAGAAAATCCAGAAATGTTCTAAGCAGCTGTCTTTGTAAAAGTTACTCACGTTGTCACCACCAATATAAATGTAAAAAAGCGCTCTTTATTTGGGTACGTTAAAAACAAAAAGGAGCCTCAGCCCCATAGGTGCATGGTAAAGGTCACAGCAAGGAGACTGCAGACATGTTTCGCGTGGTATTCCACGCTTGATCACTGCTATCTGACTGCTGTGAGCATGTTCCCTTCTTAAAGACACATCAAGTAACAACAATAAAAACAACAAGTTAAGCCCTACCTGCCTAAATTTAAATTTTGCTATGCACATATCAATTCAAAAAATGAGAATTATTTTTAAGCCTCCTATACCAGTGGATAACCCTTTATTCTTGGTTATATTTTGGACCATTGAATTAAAGATACAGACTAAAAGGAGACTATATATGTAGTGGACTGTTTTAAGAGTTAGTTATTGGCACTTAGTGATCACCATGTTAGATACTAGGAATATTTATAAGGTAGGCTTCATATTTTACACTATATGAAAGAGAATATATAGAAAAAGTAGAAATATTAACACTCCCTAAATAAATAGGTTCACATCACTTTCTTTATTTATCCCTAGTGGGTGTCTGATGTTCAGTAGGAATATCCATTTTGCCTCTTTGTAGCTAAGCATGTATTCTCTGTCACCCCCCCCCCCCCTTTTATGTTTATGGACATGATCTATTGCTTGAATGGAAAGTAATGATGCATCACCCTGGTGCATATTTTTAAAATGTTTAGAGACTGGTGTCAGAGTGTCAGGATCTTCTATGTATCATATATGTTCGAGAGCTCTGTCTTTTAGGAGGCGTTTGGTCCTACCTACATATTGTATATGACACCCCCTACATGTTAGGAGATAGATTTCATGGCTGGAATTGCAGTTTAATTTGAACCTGATATCATATTCTCAGTTTGTGATTGTGGATTTGAAATTTGGACCTTCTACAATATAGTTGCAGGTTTTGCACCGTTGTGCTCTAAACTTGAAAAATCCTAGTCTGCTAGGCAGCCATGTCCGGCTGTTACTGCTAGATAAATCAGATGGTGCAACTATGTTGCCAATCGTTTTACCTTTTTTGGCTACAAATTTGCAGCCTCCCAACCTGCGATAATCCAGAGTCTATCGCTAATATGGGAAGGCTTTGTTTTACAATATCACAAATTCTAGTGTATTCCAAACTATATGGGGTACTGAATACTACTTTTTCATTCACTTTTATATTGTCTGTTCTTTTGTAAGAATTTTTATATTTCAAAAGATCCTCTCTTGGTATTGTGTCTACCTCGCTTTTAGTGTTATTTAATAATGACTCTGGGTAACCTCTGTCTAAGAGTCTTTCCTTGAGTACCAGGCATTCTCTTTCATATGTCTTTTCATCTGAACAAATTCTTCTTGTTCTTATAAATTGACCTTTCGGTATAGCTTTTTTGACATGGCCAGGGTGACTAGATTTGTAATTTAATATTTTGTTACCTCCTGTGGGTTTCCTGTATACCGTTGTTTTAACTGTATGGGTCTCTATGTCTGCAGATAGTTCTAAATTCAATCATTTAATGTTTGTTTTATGTTGTTCAGCTGTAAAACCCAGATTCATGTAATTGGAGTTAATGGCCTCCAAGAAGCTTGCTACAGTTTTTTCATCTCCATCCCACACCACCAACAGGTCATCAATATATCTTCCATAGTAAACAATATGTTTCTTGTGGTGGTTGCCATCTCCATAGACGTGGCAGGCTTCCCACCAACCCATGAAAAGGTTGGCATAGGAGGGGGCAAATTTTGCCCCCATGGCCGTGCCACGTCTCTGGAGATAGCAACACCCACCAAACATGAAAAAATTATGTTTCAGAAGGAACTCTATGGCAGTTAGCAGAATATATATAACATCCTTTGTGTAATTGGAAAAATTATTTCGAAAATATGCCACAGCCGCTAGACCCTGGTGGTGTGGGATGGAGGTCTATAGAGATATAACGTCAACTGTCAAAAAACAATATGATTTCTGCCATTTAAGACCTTTCATATTATTAAGAACCTGTGTGGAATCTTTAATGTAACTCATTAAATTGCCCACTAGTGGTTGCAAATATGCATCCACTAGTTCAGATAGGGGTTCAAGAAGAGAACCTACCCCTGATATGATTGGTCTACCTGGGGGAGTTGTACTGTCCTTATGTAGCTTGGGGATGAAGCAAAAAAATAGGAGTAAGGAGGGTTGAAGGGAGTAGCGTTTCAAAAACGTTTCCTTGAAGGCCCCTACTTTTTTCCCTAGTTCTAATAAGTCCTTTAATTGGGGTTTAAATTTCTGAGTGGGATTGAAGGTCAATTTGTAGTACACCTCCTCATCATTTAGCTGTCTTTCAGCTTCTGTGATGTAATATTTTATTTATAAAATATTTTACCAGGAAGGATACATTGAGATTTCTCTCGTTTTCAAGTATGTCCTGGGTCCACAAAACATTGCATTTATACAATAGGGTACAATAATACAAAAACAATATTAATACATAACATTTGCAGAATTTAACATAGAACAGGTAGGAAATATAAAATCAACCATGACAGATGCATTAATATTCACGAACCATAATGACCACATTCCCACCCTTGTCGGATTCTTTGATCACAATTTCAGTGTTGGATTGTAAGGTCTTTAGAGCTTTATTTTGAGCATAGTTAAGTTCTGTTTATATGGTTTAAAGTATGTCTTTTTATTCATTATACTCTCTGAGAGTTCCTGTAATTTCAGCTCAACAGTGCACTGAAAAACATCTATGCTCTTGCTTCTGCTTTGTATGGGATAAAACTCACTTTTATTAACTAATAATGGAAGCACCGGCCCTATCGTCAAGCCCAAAAAAGTGGAGCCTGCAAAGTTGAATAAGCAGAAAAGAATTAGATGTAATAAAATTCAGCTACTCATAAATTAATTATTTTTATACATCGAGACTTATAAATGTATGTGGCAGCAACATTGACTATTTATACACTCTAATGTGGCAGCAAGATTGACTATTTATATACACTTATCTTGATATATGTGTCATATTTATTTACGAAGTCCTTTAAACACAACGAAGATTTCTGATTAAGTGAATAAAGTAAAATACATGCTCCAAATAAAAAACTATCGGCTAGATTTAGAGTTTTGTCGGTAATGACCCGCGTAGCTAACGCTGGCTTTTTTCTGGCCGCACCTTTAAAATAACTCTGGTATTGAGAGTCCACAGAATGGCTGCGTTAGGCTCCAAAAAAGGAGCGTAGAGCATTTTTAACGCAACTGCAACTCTCGATACCAGAGTTGCTTACGGATGCGGCCAGCCTCAAAAACGTGCTCGTGCACGATTCCCCCATAGGAAACAATGGGGCTGTTTGAGCTGAAAAAAAACCTAACACCTTCAAAAAAGCCGCGTTCAGCTCCTAACGCAGCCCCATTGTTTGCTATGGGGAAACACTTCCTACGTCTGCACCTAACACCCTAACATGTACCCCGAGTTTAAACACCCCTAACCTTACACTTATTAACCTCTAATCTGCCGCCCCCGCTATCGCTGACCCCTGCATATTATTATTAACCCCTAATCTGCCGCTCCGTAAACCGCCGCAACCTACATTATAGCTATGTACCCCTAATCTGCTGCCCCTAACACTGCCGACCCCTATATTAAATTTATTAACCCCTAATCTGCCGCCCACAACGTCGCCCCCACCTGCCTACACTTATTAACCCCTAATCTGCCGAGCGGACCGCACCGCTACTATAATAAAGTTATTAACCCCTAATCCGCCTCACTAACCCTATAATAAATAGTATTAACCCCTAATCTGCCCTCCCTAACATCGCCGACAGCTAACTTCAATTATTAACCCCTAATCTGCCGACCGGAGCTCACAGCTATTCTAATAAATGCATTAACCCCTAAAGCTAAGTCTAACCCTAACACTAACACCCCCCTAAGTTAAATATAATTTTAATCTAACGAAATTAATTAACTCTTATTAAATAAATTATTCCTATTTAAAGCTAAATACTTACCTGTAAAATAAACCCTAATATAGCTACAATATAAATAATAATTACATTGTAGCTATTTTAGGATTAATATTTATTTTACAGGCAACTTTGTAATTATTTTAACCAGGTACAATAGCTATTAAATAGTTAAGAACTATTTAATAGTTACCTAGTTAAAATAATAACAAAATTACCTGTAAAATAAATCCTAACCTAAGTTATAATTAAACCTAACACTACACTATCATTAAATTAATTAAATACAATATCTACAATTACCTACAATTAAACCTAACACTACACTATCAATACATTAATTAAATACAATATCTACAAATAACTACAATGAAATAAACTAACTAAAGTACAAAAAATAAAAAAGAACTAAGTTACAAAAAATAAAAAAATATTTACAAACATAAGAAAAATCTTACAACAATTTTAAACTAATTACACCTACTCTAAGCCCCCTAATAAAATAACAAAGCCCCCCAAAATAAAAAAATGCCCTACCCTATTCTAAATTACTAAAGTTCAAAGCTCTTTTACCTTACCAGCCCTGAACAGGGCCCTTTGCGGGGCATGCCCCAAGAAGTTCAGCTCTTTTGCCTGGAAAAACAACATACAATACCCCCCCAACATTACAACCCACCACCCACATACCCCTAATCTAACCCAAACCCCCCTTAAATAAACCTAACACTAAGCCCCTGAAGATCTTCCTACCTTATCTTCACCATACCAGGTTCACCGATCGGTCCAGAAGAGCTCCTCCGATGTCCTGATCCAAGCCCAAGTGGGGGGCTGAAGATGTCCATGATCCGGTAGAAGTCTTCATCCAAGCGGGGCAGAAGAGGTCTTCCATCTGATTGATGTCTTCATCCAAGCGGCATCTTCTATCGTCATCCATCCGGAGCGGAGCGGCAGCATCCTGAAGACCTCCGACGCGGAAAATCCATCCTGGCCGACGACTGAACGACGAATGACGGTTCCTTTAAATGACGTCATCCAAGATGGCGTCCCTCGAATTCCGATTGGCTGATAGGATTCTATCAGCCAATCGGAATTAAGGTAGGAATATTCTGATTGGCTGATGGAATCAGCCAATCAGAATCAAGTTCAATCCGATTGGCTGATCCAATCAGCCAATCAGATTGAGCTCGCATTCTATTGGCTGATCGGAACAGCCAATAGAATGCGAGCTCAATCTGATTGGCTGATTGGATCAGCCAATCGGATTGAACTTGATTCTGATTGGCTGATTCCATCAGCCAATCAGAATATTCCTACCTTAATTCCGATTGGCTGATAGAATCCTATCAGCCAATCGGAATTCGAGGGACGCCATCTTGGATGATGTCATTTAAAGGAACCGTCATTCGTCGTTCAGTCGTCGGCCAGGATGGATGTTCCGTGTCGGAGGTCTTCAGGATGCTGCCGCTCCGCTCCGGATGGATGACGATAGAAGATGCCGCTTGGATGAAGACTTCAATCGGATGGAAGACCTCTTCTGCCCCGCTTGGATGAAGACTTCTACCGGATCATGGACATCTTCAGCCCCCCGCTTGGGCTTGGATCAGGACATCGGAGGAGCTCTTCTGGACCGATCGGTGAACCTGGTATTGTGAAGATAAGGTAGGAAGATCTTCAGGGGCTTAGTGTTAGGTTTATTTAAGGGGGGTTTGGGTTAGATTAGGGGTATGTGGGTGGTGGGTTGTAATGTTGGGGGGGGGGTATTGTATGTTTTTTTTTACAGGCAAAAGAGCTGAACTTCTTGGGGCATGCCCCGCAAAGGGCCCTGTTCAGGGCTGGTAAGGTAAAAGAGCTTTGAACTTTAGTAATTTAGAATAGGGTAGGGCATTTTTTTATTTTGGGGGGCTTTGTTATTTTATTAGGGGGCTTAGAGTAGGTGTAATTAGTTTAAAATTGTTGTAAGATATTTCTTATGTTTGTAAATATTTTTTTATTTTTTGTAACTTAGTTCTTTTTTATTTTTTGTACTTTAGTTAGTTTATTTCATTGTAGTTATTTGTAGATATTGTATTTAATTAATGTATTGATAGTGTAGTGTTAGGTTTAATTGTAGGTAATTGTAGATATTGTATTTAATTAATTTAATGATAGTGTAGTGTTAGGTTTAATTATAACTTAGGTTAGGATTTATTTTACAGGTAATTTTGTTATTATTTTAACTAGGTAGCTATTAAATAGTTCTTAACTATTTAATAGCTATTGTACCTGGTTAAAATAATTACAAAGTTGCCTGTAAAATAAATATTAATCCTAAAATAGCTACAATGTAATTATTATTTATATTGTAGCTATATTAGGATTTATTTTACAGGTAAGTATTTAGCTTTAAATAGGAATAATTTATTTAATAAGAGTTAATTAATTTCGTTAGATTAAAATTATATTTAATTTAGGGGGGTGTTAGTGTTAGGGTTAGACTTAGCTTTAGGGGTTAATACATTTATTAGAATAGCGGTGAGCTCCGGTCGGCAGATTAGGGGTTAATAATTGAAGTTAGCTGTCGGCGATGTTAGGGAGGGCAGATTAGGGGTTAATACTATTTATTATAGGGTTAGTGAGGCGGATTAGGGGTTAATAACTTTATTATAGTAGCGGTGCGGTCCGCTCGGCAGATTAGGGGTTAATAAGTGTAGGCAGGTGGAGGCGACGTTGAGGGGGGCAGATTAGGGGTTAATAAATATAATATAGGGGTCGGCGGTGTTAGGGGCAGCAGATTAGGGGTACATAAGGATAACTTAAGTAGCGGCGCTTTGCGGTCGGCAGATTAGGGGTTAATTATTGTAGGTAGTTGTCGGCGACGTTGTGGGGGGCAGATTAGGGGTTAATAAATATAATACAGGGGTCGGCGGTGTTAGGGGCAGCAGATTAGGGGTACATAAGTATAACGTAGGTGGCGGTCGGCAGATTAGGGGTTAAAAAAATTGAATCGAGTGGCGGCGATGTGGGGGGACCTCGGTTTAGGGGTACATAGGTAGTTTATGGGTGTTAGTGTACTTTAGAGTACAGTAGTTAAGAGCTTTATGAACCGGCGTTAGCCCAAAAAGCTCTTAACTCCTGACTTTTTTCTGCGGCTGGAATTTTGTCGTTAGATTTCTAACGCTCACTTCAGCCACGACTCTAAATACCGGAGTTAGAAAGATCCCATTGAAAAGATAGGATACGCAATTTAAGTAAGGGGATCTGCGGTATGGAAAAGTCGCGGCTGAAAAGTGAGCGTTAGACCCTTTTTTGAATGACTCCAAATACCGGCGGTAGCCTAAAACCAGCGTTAGGAGCCTCTAACGCTGGTTTTCACGGCTACCGCCAAACTCTAAATATAGGCCTAAGTGTTTTTTGTTAAGTTTAAGACTAAAATAATAACTAGTTGTATATATAAATAAAGAATTTATCAGGCACAATAACTGCAGGTGAATTTCAGAGGTGGATTGAAGCTGCAACAGTTAAAAGAAAACATGGGCGTTAATGAGCAGGGCTTTAAAAGGAGAAAAATTGATCATATCAGGTATCTTGATAAAGGCTGTAAGCCGAAATGCGTAGAACCTGATAACCACACCAGCTGATTGCTGGTCTAACAGAAGGAGAGAAGGCTGCTTACCTGAGATACGAAGCGTGCGAATATACGCTCACTCGGTATATGTGGAGATCTATTTCTGACAAAGGAGGAAAATAAAGACCGAGTCTTGTCCACCCAACGGATATAATCCTAGGATCTGATAAGGCAACCGGTAAATCATCCAACCCACCGACAGGAAAAAAGGACATCCTGACAACAGTGCACTGTTGAACGACTCCTGAACCTACATCGAGGAAAGCGGTTTAATTCCTTATCCGTACTAATCTGGCCATATAGGCTGAAGACCCACATAAATCACACGTGTTTCCACTTGGGACATATTTGAATTTGAATTTATCACCACGCTAATACAGCGATAACCAGCTACCAACATATATTGTCAAAAGCCCAATTCATAGACACCAAAATAAGACTGGTATTAGATATATCCACCAGCCCATAAGATTGGATTACAATTGGCGGTATTGTACACACAAAGCCTGATCACCTATAACATTGTATGGAAAGCGATACATTGTATAAATGTGATTATTAATTGTATCAGTTTTAGATAATCTGTATTAAGATTGCCTAGGTAAGACACCTGTGCCTGTATTTTTTATATATTTAAATATTTTATATTTTATATTGTATAATCATGCCACCCTATTTTATCTATCTATTTTAAGTACCAAGGGGTATTGTCATATATATTCCATGGATCTTATTCTATTTCATTATGTTTGTGCATATCCTACACTGTGTGTTACTGTCCCTTTAAGGAACGTTATTGGACACACTATTTATGGCCATCAGGCCATGAGAGGTTGCTTGGTATTTCCTGTTTAACCTTGCTTCCTGTTTGTGGTCTTTTGCTGCATCCTGTGTATAGCCACTGATCCCTGCTTTTTTCCACTCTCCTGGAAGCTGTACCGGACTCTTCCACCAAGACCGGTTGAACTACTTTCCTACCTACTTACCGGATCTACGTATTCATACGTGGTGACGTCACAAGCCACCACAACTCGATCACATCTCTCAGGCTCTGGTCAGCACTAAGCAGGCATTCCTTACCGGACAGGACGCTTCCACTGAGCCCTCTAATTTACTCCTCAGGTAGGAGGTAACTCTCTTCATTTTACTACTTACCAATATGTGAGCATAGATCCACTCAAAACAGCAGTACAAGTATAATCTGTGCACCCTGAATGACATATACCACTAGGAAACTGGTAAACTTATACTCCCTAGTACCTATGTATATGAAGTATTTCTTCACTCTGCTTCACGTAATATGTTATTACCAAGCATGATTAGTATTATTGTGATATCACTAGCTCAACCTGCATATCTTATCTCTGCAACTATTAGCTATATTGCACTTAAGCATTATATGTTTATACATGTGTAAACTCTTGGTCTAATAAACAGTTGGTAATTGTGCTGCACCTATTTAGTGTGAATCACATGTGGCAGCCATAGAAATATCTTGTTTAGAGACCTGTAACTAACTGCTAACTGATTTATAGGCATCCACATTACTATTGTCTAGTAATTGGTGTGGTTTCCTATGGTTCAACCTGCAACACATCTCCATTTATGTAACCATTCTCAGCAGCTGAGGCTCATCACTATTTCTATATTACAGGCATCCAGGTGCTGCCTGACAGTAATACCAAGCCTAAATTATGGACCCAGCTGAGATGGTCTCCCATATGCAAACTCTGAACCAAAGAGTAGATATGCTTACAGGATGGGTTAAACACCCTTAAAGCTGAAAATTATGCCTTAAAGGTATATATTAAAGATTTCATGGAGAATAAAACTCCTCCCACTAAACCACAGGTATCCCCACCAGAAAAAAATTATGGAGATAGATCCCAATTTAGGGACTTTAAAAACGCCTGCCTTTTATTATTTGCTCTTAGGCCCCATACCTATCCTAATGATAGGATCAAAGTCTTAACAACCATTTCCTACTTAAGGGGGGAGCCCAGAACTTGGGCAAATGCCTACTTTGAGACAAATGAGCATATTCTCAACTCCTTAGAAACATTTTTCTCTGCCTTAGGGCAGTTGTATGATGACCCATATAAGCAGCTTACTGCTGAGAACGCCATGAGGGCCCTCAAACAAAAAAAAAAAGGGTAGTTGAGGAGTATATCACTGATTTTAAGAAGTGGGCCAAGGATTCCGAATGGAATAACCTCTCCCTCAGAAACCAATTTCGGTTGGGACTCTCTGACGCTATAAAAGATTAACTCTCACGTGCAGAATTACCCCCTACTTTAGAAAAGCTAATTAATTTAAGCATAACCATTGACAGACGTCTTAGGGAGAGGCAGCATGAGAGGTCATACCATGACATACCAGTTAAGAGTAGCACTCTAACACCCACACCCAAGCCTGCCATTGAACCGATGGATGTTGGTTTTCGAAAGGGGCCTCTTACCTCACAAGAAAAGACCAGAAGACAAAACAATAACCTTTGTATGTACTGTGCAGCAGAAGAGCATACAGTCAAAGATTGCCCCTCACTCCAAAGACAAAATAGGGATAAGTCTTGTTCCACACATTACTGTTTAGGTACCTTAGTCTCCCAAGTAGATTACTGTAAACTTCCATTTCTTTTACAGTGGGATCATCATCGTGCCAACATCACAGGGATACTTGACTGTGGGGTGACAGCTTGTTATATTGATAAACACTTGGTTGATCTGAATAAAATACCACTGGTGAAAAAGAGGTCTCCCATTTATTTAAGGGGTATAGATGGTAACCCTATTCCTTCTGGTCCGGTCCTCTATCAGACTGTCCCTCTCCTGGTCACTGCCCAAAACAACCATACTGAGTACCTTAGTTTTGAAGTTATTATTTCTCCGATCGTTCCATTAGTTTTGGGGTTAACATGGCTGTCTTTACATAACCCTCAGATAAATTGGTCCACACTCACTCTCACCTTCAACTCTGAATACTGTTCCACCACTTGCACACTTTCACATATTCTCCAAACTATTGAATCCCCCTTAGAATGTCTTATACCACCAGAATATAGTGACTTTACTGACATGTTTAGCAAAATTGAAGCAGAGAATCTCCCACCACACCGCAAATTTGACTGTCCTATCGAACTACTCCCAGGTGCAGAAATTCCTTGTGGCCATATTTTTCCATTGTCAAAACCTGAACTCACACACTTAAAGTCTTACTTGGACGAGAACCTGAGGAAGGGTTTTATACGGCCCTCAACCTCGCCAGCAGGCGCTGGCATTTTCTTTGTGAAGAATAAGGACGGCACTTTAAGACCGATTGTAGATTATAGACAGCTTAATAAAGTCACCATAAAAAAACGTTATCCACTACCACTAATTCCAGAGCTGATTGAGAGACTTGAGGGTGCTACATTCTTCACTAAGCTTGACTTAAGGGGGGCATACAATCTTATACGTATTAGATCTGGTGACGAATGGCTGACGGCGTTCCGTACTCGCTACGGACTGTACGAATACACCGTCATGCCATTCGGTATTTTATTAATGATCTGTTTAAATATTTATTGGATGTTTACTTAGTGATCTATTTGGATGACATCCTAATTTATTCAAATTCCTATCAGGAACATGTAAAACATGTTAGACAAGTTCTTTTCAGGTTAAGAAGCAATTTCTTATATGCTAAGTTGGAAAAATGCATTTTCCATACCCAGACCATAGGTTTTCTTGGTTACCAAATATCACCTAATGGTATAAGCATGGAAGATACAAAGATTCAAACCATACTGAACTGGCCAGTTCCAAAAACCAAGAAGGATGTTCAGAGATTCATGGGCTTTGCCAACTTTTTCCGCCAGTTCATCAAGAATTTCTCCTTTTTGGCTAAACCTTTAACAGCATTAACAAAAGCTAACACATCTTTCCAGTGGACAAATGAATCTCAAAAGGTTTTCGACTATTTTAAGCTGAGATTTACTACAGCACCCATACTTAGACACCCAAAACCTGATCTGCAGTTCATATTGGAGGTCGATGCCTCCGATTATGCTGTTGGTGCGGTGTTGTCCCAAAGGGACACTTTAAAGCAACCATTACATCCAGTTGCCTTTTACTCCCACTCTCTCACTTCCTCTGAACAAAATTACCCCATAGGAGATAAGGAGCTTTTAGCTATCAAGGACTCTCTCCAACATTGGAGACATCTACTGGAAGGCACGCAATCCCCAACTATTATATTTACGGATCATCGCAACCTGGAATACCTCAAGACCACCAGGACCTTAACAGCAAGACAGGTTAGATGGAACCTGTTCTTTTCCAGGTTCAATTTCCAGATTACATATAGGCCAGCTATCAAGAATGGAAAAGCTTATGCTCTATCCAGACTTCCTAATAAAACAAAATCTATAGATATCGACCAAACCGTTATTCCTGAACAAATTTTTTATCTTTCATCATGGATTCGACTGCTCAGCTCCAGCATGAGCAAGAGAGGGACGATACTAAATCCATTGAGGTTTTACTACTCAATTCAAAGGCCCATATTTATCAAGCTCCGTACGGAGCTTGAAGGGCCGTGTTTCTGGAAAGGCTTCAGACTCGCCAGAAACACAAGTTATGAAGCAGCGGTCTAAAGACCGCTGCTCCATAACCCTGTCCGCCTGCTCTGAGCAGGCGGACAGGAATCGCCGGAAATCAACCCGATCGAATATGATCGAGTTGATTGACACCTCCCTGCTGGCAGCCGCGAGTCAGCAGGGGGCGGCGTTGCACCAGCAGCTCTTGTGAGCTCCTGGTGCAATGTTAAATGCGGAGAGCATATTGCTCTCTGCATTTAGCAAGGTCTTGTGGACCTGATCCGCAGTGTCGGATCAGGTCCGCAAGACCTTTGATAAATTGGGGCCAAAGGGTTTATACTGTTACCATAATAAAATATACGTACCTGTTGCTCTCAGACACATTCTTCTACACTCTTGTCATGAATCCCCACTAGCAGGTCATCCCGGAATAAATAAGACACAGGAATTGCTAAAAAGAACATACTGGTGGCCTCAGATGACCAAGGACATAACCGACCACGTCAAGTCTTGCAAAGTCTGTGCTGTATCCAAAAGGTCAAAACAATCTCCCTACGGACTACTACTACCTCTATCAACGCCTTCTAGACCATGGGAGGAAATTGCACTCAATTTCATAGTCGATCTACCTAAATCATCTGGGAACACCACCATTGTGGTTGTTGTGGACTTATTCAGCAAGATGGTACACTTTATACCCTTTCATAAGTTGCCAACTGCCTATGAAACTGTACAGCTCCTGATCAAGCATGTTTTTCGACTTCATGGCTTACCTGAAACTATTCTCAGTGATTGCGGCTCACAATTCTCCAGTAAATTTTGGTCTGAATTCTGCAAATATTTTGCTATTCACAAAAGACTCACCACAGCCTATCACCCACAATCCAACGACCAGACTGAAAGATGCAACCAATGGTTGGAACAGTTCCTGAGGATCTTCTGCTCTTCTCAACAACAAGATCAATGGTTCTCTCACTTGCCATATGCTGAGTTTTGTTACAACAACTCTGTTCATTCATCCACGAAACGTACACCCTTCTTCATGAATTACGGGTACCATCCCACTTTTCAGCTCCTACCTGATAACCCAAGTACATCATCCACAGTTACTGAACTGTCTGGCTTTATCTCCTCTAGTTTCCGTGCAATCCATGCAACTCTTGAGGAAGCTAAAAGCGTACAAAAACGCTATTATGATAAAAAGAGGAGGCCTTCTCCCCAATACGCTGTGGGAGATTTGGTGTGGTTATCTACCAAGAACCTACGCCTTACCACCCCTTCTAGGAAACTCTCCCCTCTTTTTATCGGTCCGTACCCTATTGTACGAATAATTAACGTTAATGCACTTCAGCTAAGATTACCTGATGATCTAAAGATACATCCGACCTTCCACGTCTCCTTATTAAAACCTTACCGAGCTGTTCGGGACACTACCTTCACTACCTCTGCTCCTCCTGTTTCCATTGATCCTAACACAGAATATGAAGTTCACTCTATACTTGATTCAAGACGCACTCGAGGATCCCTTCAATATCTTGTACGGTGGAAAGGGTATAGTCAGGATGAAAACTCCTGGGAAACGGCGGTTAATATTTCAGCGCCTAGGCTGGTCTCCCAGTTCCATCAACGCAACCCAGACCGTCCTCGTCCTTGAGCAGTGGAACTGCTCCTTGAAGGGGGTGTCATGCATATCCTATACTGTGCGTTACTGTCCCTTTATGGAACGTTATTGGACACCTTATTTATGGCCATCAGGCCATGAGAGGTTGCTTGGTATTTCCTGTTTAACCTTGCTTCCTGTTTGTGGTCTCTTGCTGCATCCTGTGTATAGCCACTGATCCCTGCTTTTCTCCACTCTCCTGGAATCTGTACTGGACTTTTCCACCAAGATCGTTTGGAACTACTTTCCTACCTACTTACCGGATCTACGTATTCATAGGCGGTGATGTCACACGCCACCGCAACTCGATCGCATCTCTCAGGCTCCGTCAGCACTAAGCAGGCAGGACGCTTCCACTGAGCCCTCTAATTTACTCCTCAGGTAGGAGGTAACTCTCTTCATTTTACTACTTACCAATATGTGAGCATAGATCCACTCAAAACAACAGTACAAGTATAAGCTGTGCACCCTGAATGACATATACCTAACCACTAGGAAACTGGTAAATTTATACTCCCTAGTACCTATGTATATGAAGTATTTCTTCACTCTGCTTCACCTAATATGTTATTACCAAGCATGATTAGTATTATTGTGATATCACTAGCTCAACCTGCATATCTTATCTCTGCAACTATTAGCTATATTGCACTTAAGCATTATATGTTTATAAATGTGTAAACTCTTGGTCTAATAAACAGTTGGTAATTCTGCTGCACCTATTTAGTGTGAATCACATGTGGCAGCCATAGAAATATCTTGTTTAGAGACCTGTAACTAACTGCTAACTGATTTATAGGCATCCACATTACTATTGTCTAGTAATTGGTGTGGTTTCCTATGGTTCAACCTGCAACACATCTCCATTTATGTAACCATTCTCAGCAGCTGAGGCTCATCACTATTTCTATATTACAGGTATCCAGTCAAGAGCAAAACAATAAATATCGATTTGATATACACGTATATATATTTTTTGTGTTTTTTAAGGATCATAGCTACATCGTATAAAACATATGGATACCTATGTATGGTATATGAACACATCTTATTTGTATTGCGTATTTCTATTTTTATTAATTGAACTTAGGAACAGCAGTTTTTTGCGCCACCTATTTTTTATATATTTTTATATATTTTTTATATATGGCAACTAAATTAACACTGCTCCAAACTCATTATATACTCCTGGAGTAAAAGTTTATTAACCTGCTTTTATTTATGGTATTAAGATTTGAACATGCTATACAGATTTAACTGTTGTATATAACATGTTTTTATTTATCTTAAAATTAAATAAAACCAAGTTTCGTAAAAAGCCTTGCTTTTTTTTTTTACAAAAGAGCAGTTATTAGATATGGATTGATTATAACACCTTGCATAAAGTGTTCATTTTGACAGCAAATTTTGATTCAGTTTTAGTCATAGACGTTTGACTAAAATGCCATTTTAGTTTTAGTCGTATTTTAGTCATCAGAATTTCTTTAGTTTTATTGTCATTTTAGTCTAGTTTTAGTCGATGAAATTAACACTGCTCTGGTGAAGCTGTCCTGGGATGCAAAGGGACAATGGACACGGACACATGAGTGCCAGCTGAAAAGGTCCATGAAGGTGAATAATAAATATCATATGTAATAAATGTTTTATATGTAACAAATATATGTTAACATCAGAAATATACATAGGCTTTGTGCTTGAAATATCAATGTAATCATGCACATGTGTAATACAGAATATAGAATGGTCCTATTTTACATATGGTTAGCAATCAACTGCTTTCAAACATCAGTGGAAAACATACCTAGGTAGGCTGAGGACAAGTAATGTTTTACATGGTGTTTCTAGAGAACTTGGCTCCCAGGGCAAAATTGCAAAATGCGCCCCCCCCCCCCGATTCTAAAGTGCAAAATGCGCCCCCCCCCCCCCCCCCGATTCTAAAGTGCAAAATGCGCCCCCCCCCCCCGATTCTAAAGTGCAAAATGCGCCCCCCCCCCCGATTCTAAAGTGCAAAATGCGCCCCCCCCCCCCGATTCTAAAGTGCAAAATGCGCCCCCCCCCCCCCCGATTCTAAAGTGCAAAATGCCTCCCAGTTTTTTTATATTTGAGTAAAATGCATTTAATCCTCCTTGTCTCAGTATAAATAATCAGCTAGGGATTTTCCTGCATTCACATTTAATTGCACATTTTAAATTAATATGCCCCAGGCTGGTAAGTCTCACATTTTTTGCAAGAACATTAAAAGGGATATGAAACCCAAAAATGTTCTTTTGTGATTCAGACAGAACATACAATTTTTTAAAAAAAGTTTCCAATTTACTTTATCAAATTTGCATTGTTCCTATGATGTTCTGTGCTGAAGAGATACCTAGGTAGCATCTGCAGCACAGCATGACAGGAAATAGTGCTGCCCTCCAGTGCTCTTGTAAATGGGCAAAATGCTTGCAAAACTGCTGACATGCTTTAGAAATGGGCTGGTGTTCTATCAGAATCTGCTCCCTCTTACTGCGCATGCTCTGTATGATGTAATCGCACGCCACATATGTTAAATCGTAATGTGATTATGTCATTCAGCAACATGCGCAGACAGAGGGAGCAGATTCTGACTTGGAAGCTGTAGTGTCAAAATTTGCTGCTCAAACAAATGCGCCCATGCGCTGTTAGATCGTTCATCGCTTGTTGTCATGGTCAGGAGGAAAAAGGCAACAATTACAGCGTGTCCTGTGTGTAGCCAGGATATATGTCCACCTTAAAGACAAACGCTATTAGGAGACTCAAGGAGGAGTCAAAATTCGATATGACACGATAGGGAATATATATAGAGATCCTCTGATGAAGAAGGTTGCATAGAGAATACCTTTGAAACGCGTCAGGATAACCAGTCTGCTGTTTTATTATACTGAACTACAACTTTTATGCTGTGGACTGTCTGTCTTATTGTGCCATGGTATATGCTGCTATTATATCTGTGGGTCTGTTGACCGTATATTTTCATGCTTTTAATTACCTCATATACTATTGAGGTTTGCTAATGTGAGTAATATACTCGTAATAAATTGAGCTTTGAGTACATTTTTAAACAGGGTTGCACTATTATTCTTCATTTGTTTCGCATGCATACAGCTACATGAGTTAAGACACCGTAAAGATTCTACATCTGAGCTCTACTCCCCTGGAAGTCGGATAAAGTTTCTACCAACACTGCGCGACACTTACCTCATATTGATTGGGGGTAAGGAGTGTAAGTAGATACCCTAAGGGGAATTCCTACTCCGGGCACTGTGGATTTTTATTCTATTTTATGTACATCTCACTATTCATCACTTATTGGGCTCCATTTTGGTGTGCACCTAACCTTGACATCTAGGAACTGTTCCACCCTCCATATTCCCTTTTTTTGGATCTTGGCTATGAAATCCTAAGAGACTTTATTTTGCATACTTTTGCCCATTTTAACAACTACTATTGTATTATTGAATGTGTTTTGAGTATGAATTTGTTATTTTTGATGTTTTAACATTTTTAGGCATGAACTATAGATAATATTGATATTGACAATTTGTGGCAAGATACCATTTAGTGTACACCTTATCTTGGTCCTGTGTTTTCTGTGTGCACTACATCTATTTATATATCAGGATTCCTTGATTTAAAAGACTTTCTTTGTTACATATCACACATTATTGTAGATAATTTGATATATTTTTTAAAATATTTCTATAGTGGTATATACACACATTTAAAGGGGTTTCTTAACAGATACTTTCATTATATCTCTATACAGCCAGTTCAGTGTGCCCTTTATTTTCTGTCTTTTCTCTTGTCTTCATATATATATATATATATATATATATATATATATATATATATATATATATATATATATATATATATAGAAAATAAGATACAGATCGGACTCCAGACTCCAAGTTGACGCCCAAGGTGCACTAAACATGTGAATAGTAATGGAAAAGAAGAGCACTCCACAGGTCTTGGCAATAATAATCATAATAATCTTTACATTACAGTAAAGATTATTATTGCCAAGACCTGTGGAGTGCTCTTCTTTTCCATATATATATATATATATATATATATATATATATATATATATATATATATATATATATATATATAGTCCATGTAGAAAACAAAGTAACAGCACCACAGTACAAAGTTCCTTTTTATAGGTGAAAAATGTTCTTTATTGAGGTATAGCAACCATAAAAGCGACGTTTCGGACGTGCATGATTAAGGACCATGTAGGTCCGAAACGTCGCTTTTATGGTTGCTATACCTCAATAAAGAAAAATTTTCACCTATAAAAAGGAACTTTGTACTGTGGTGCTGTTACCTTGTTTTCTACATGGACTGTATACATTGGAGTTTGGCTGATACTCCTTGGTGACGAGCACACAGACTGAAAACTTGCAAAACTTATGGTGCTGGACTCAACCTACTTACCTTTTTTTTAAATAAATATATATATATATATATATATATATATACACACACAGGACACGCTGCATTTGTTGCCTTTTTCATCCTGACCGTGACAAGCAATCTAACAGCGCATGCGCGCTTTTTTTTGAGCAGCAAATTTCGACACTAGAGCTTCCAAGTCAGAATCTGCTCCCTCTGACTGCGCATGTTGCTGATTGACATAATCGCATTCCACACATTCCTATTTAACATATGTGGAGTGCGATTACGTCATACGGAGCATGCGCAGTAAGAGGGAGCAGATTCTGACAAAGGAGCAGATTCTGATAGAACACCGGCTCCAAATCTTACAGTTCTGCTTTTAAACAAATTAAAGTTGTTTAAAATTGTGTGCTTTATACGAATCATGAAAGAACATTTTATAAGTTTTCTATCACTTTAAAGGGACAGTTTACCACACAATTTTCTCTCTTTTAATTTGTTCCCAATGATCCATTTTACCTGCTAGCGTTTACCCTAGTTTTGGCATTTGAAAAAGCTGATTTAGTCTGTGGAAACCCCATATACTGAAAGTTTCTGATCTTAAAGGGACAGTTCACCCCAACATTTTCTGCCCTTTAAATTGTTCCCAATAATCTCTTTTACCTGCTGGAGTGTATTACATTGTTTACAAGTAGCTCCTTAACCCTGCTGATTTAGCCTGTGGTATCCCCACCTATACTAAACGTTTGTATACTGGAGTCTCAGCTATTGACAAGCCTTAGTAAACACAATTAGCAGAAGAAATTACACTCTCAGTGGAGTGCAGGATAGGTAAGTAATAAAATAATAATTTTCCATTGTTATGTCTTAAGTATTGAGCTTTGGTTTTCCAGAAAAAATATTAGATAACATAATGAGATATGATATAACCTGGGGCGCGATCAAATATACAGCGTAGGTTTCGGCGCAAGCGTAGGAACCCGCGCCGCCCGTAATTTTACCTCGCACATCGAGGTATTACATATACGTTAGATGCTAAACTGGCGTAAGTAGGACAAACTGGCGATCTTCTAAAATGTGCGCAAATACACATTTTAGTCGTCGCAAGTAACTTACGCCAGTATTTTGTCCACGTAAAGTCTCAATAAACAGTAGTTTTATGCAAATTAGGCTAACACTCGTAAAAATGAACCGCGAATTCATCTAAAAATGCGACACGTAATTACGCCATTCAAAATTCATATATAAACCCATGCGCAGCCGCAATTTTCTTCAGTTTGTTTGGATGGTTCGCTGAGCTACAGCACACTACACTGGAGTCAGAGAGAGAGGCGCAAACAGAGGAGTTAGTTAGGTTGCATTGTAGTTTGATTAAGCTTGTACACTTACACATATTTTTACATATTGCACACATTTTGTATACATACATATACAAAGACACCACACTTTTTTTTCTAACATCTCACACATTTTATTTCAATTTTACAGTGTGATAGGCTGAGTGTTTGGTTGTGATTGTGTGTGATTGAACTGGGAGTGAGTGTGTGAGTGTGTGTAGTGTGAGGATGGCAGGGAGAGGTAGGGCGGAGGGGAGGAGGGGAGAGGAGTGGCAAGAAGAGGAGTATTGTAGAGGACAGGAGGAGCAGTGGGATCCCCGTCAGGGAGTAAGTGGAGTGGGGAGAGGGAGAGCTAGAAGGGATGATGGGAGGGGAGATGCCCGAGAGCCCCAGAGACCAGGGACATCTAGGAGAGGGACAGATGGTGCACATGGGGACAGAAGGGGGGAGGAGGGAGAGGATAGGGAGGAACCCACACCAGGGACATCACAGGGAGCAAGCCAGGTGTCCACGGAGGATGAGAGGCTGAGATGTCCTAGCTTCTCATTCAATGAAAATGTTGCCCTAGTCCAGGCCATCATGGACGATTACAGTGCCCTCTTTGGACAGGAGAAGGGCAAAGGCAGTGCCAAAAGGCGAAAAACAGCATGGTTGGCGGTAGAGGATGCCGTCAACAGTGTGGCCCCACAGAGGAGGACTGTTGAGGGCCTTAAAAAGCGGTGGAATGAAAAGATGGGGCAGGAAGCTGTGCACCAGAGGGGAACAGGCGGTGGTCCATCCCTGGACATAGAATACAACACCTGGCAGGAGATGATACGCAGGTCCCTGAGTATCACAGCAGTCCGTGGACTTCCAGGGGCTCGTGACTCAGGGGCTGCAACCACAGCACATCATGTTGGTGAGTAACATCCCACACACCAGTATTATATGTATTTGAGATATAACATCCTTTAATATCACACATTCATGTACACAATGAGGAGCATGGTATTTGGCATACTAACAAAAACATCTACAATTATATTTGACATTAATGCTACTTAACACAATGCAATTCATGATATGAGGTGGAATAGTGCAATACTAACATGTCTCAGAGTAACACAGGCCACAAGCCACATGTAGTGTTTTCAGTAAATTGACACTATAGCCATCACAATACTTTTAGCCCAAGAAAGCAGGTTCTGTGCCTACATCAGGCTAAAGTAAATTGTGTGACCATAGTATCACTTAAAAAACAAAAATTTTCCATCATTGACATGTACACGTAACTATTGTATGAAACACATACCTGTATACTGCGCATATTAAAATCCCTCATATCACAAATCACAATGTGCACATGCATGTTATAGAGTTTGACATGAGAATCAGTATAGGCCCTAGCATGTATCAATGTACATTGTATGCCCACATGGACATATATATGACTGTACTAATCCCTCTCATCCTTTGACTCCTCCACAGAACCTCCTGTCATGAGGATACAAACAGGCATGCCGCCACCACCACCACCACCAGTCACAGGCATGCAGCCACCACCACCAGTCACAGGCATGCAGCCACCACCACCAGTCACAGGCATGCAGCAACCACCACCAGTCTTCAGGCAAACACATGAACAGTATGCTCCCAGGCATGAGCATAGTTGGATGGCTTCAGTTGAGGACCCGGGACCATTGCCATATGACCCCTGGCAAGATTCCTGGCCAGAGGAATATTCTTCTTTTGGATTTGAGGGGGAGCCAAGACAGCCACAAAGGGTCCATTTATTTACCCCCCCCCCCCCCCCCACACAACACAATCTCAGGGCAGTCATGGCTTTTACACACAGACTATGTCACAAGAAGTGCCACCTGGACAGGCTGAGTGGTCACACACTGGTCATCAGTGGGACTATCAATCCACCCTGAGAGCTCCACCATCCTCATCACTTGGGAGAGCTCCACCATCCTCATCACTTGGGAGAGCTCCACCATCCTCATCACTTGGGAGAGCTCCACCATCTTCAGATGAAAATATAGCTGAAAGTACTCAAGCACCAGCAGATGCATCTGAACCTGTCCCAACAGAACCAGCAGATGCAGCTGAACCTGTCCCAACAGAACCAGCAGATGCAGCTGAACCTGTCCCAACAGAACCAGCAGATGCAGCTGAACCTGCACCTCAGGCAACTAGAAGCCCTGCTGCTCAAGAACATGTGGCTGCATTGGATTCTCCCCTAGGTGAGGAATACATTGCACTCCCGAGGAGGCTCATAACAAGCTCCGAGAGCAGACAAAGATGCCAAGAGAGGTTCTTCAGGAGCCAAGAGAGGAGACAACAACGTAGCATAGAGCTACAGAGGGACATAGCAGCATCATTAAGTGCAAGTGTTCATAACCAATCACAGATGATGCGAATGGACAATAGATGGAGAGAACAAAATCAGCTCTTGGTTGTGTTGGTTGAGCACTTTACACACCAGCAGGACACTGCTTCCAGCCTATCATCTGTGGCTAGCACACCACCAGAAACAGCAGAATCTTCTCAAACCAGGAGAACAAGGCAATCCACTACAGCCACCTCAGCTCCCTCATCCAAGAAGCCAAAAAATAAATAAATATTCTTATAGTTCACCATAAATCTTGTCCTCTTGTTATTTACCATATAATTGTCATCCACATCCATGTGAGGTGTGTTTTAGTACACTAATATTGTTAAAACATATAATATGGCCTGTGTGGAAATGGCAAACAAAGGTAATATTATCATGTTTATGACATATTCATGTTCTATAAACCACATCACATAGTTGTGTATGAAGTGTACATATAGTAATATTCACTTATAAGATGTAAATCAAGGTTTCTCACATCCAATATAAATTGACACATGGGTATATATATAAATAATAATGTATTTACAGAAGGTGTGAACATAAGGTATAAACATCCATTTTCATTCTTATTAATGATAGTCAATAAATCATAGTGACCTAAACTTGAATTAAACAAATGAGACATTTTCAGTAATTAGGGTGGTTAAGGGAAGGGGGGTGAGATGTAGTAGTTTCACCTACATGCAGTGGAAATCCGCAGTATGTAATTCTGCAAGACATTATATATACACATGCAATGGTTGGTGAGGTACAGTCAAACATCATAATACATATTACGGTTTACTGTACTTATGAACAAGTAACTTACAGGTGAAGTATTCATGGATGACAAAGTCCCTCACTTCATTCCCCCTCAGTGTCCCCCTGTCCACATCCTCAGGTACAGGCACCAGCTGCTGATTTTGTTCTGGTTCTATGTCCCCTTATATACGTGTGTCCACAGCAATGTTATGTAGAATACAACATGCATTGACAATGGAACACACTTTGTTGGGGTTATACTGTAAAGCCCCGCCTGTCAAATCCAGACACCTGAATGTGGTTTTGAGTAGGCCAAAGCTCTTTTCTATTACATTTCTGGTCCATATGTGGGCCTCCTGGTACCTGAGTTTTGGCTCTGTAAGGGGGTGTGCCAAGGGGGTTAACAGCCATGGTCTGCAGCCGTACCCTGTGTCACCTGTCATGTAACATATGTATTATGATTACTACAAGTTCATCATGTGCTTAAAGAGACATAACATGGATTTCATTTAAAATATATATTTTACAAAAACATTAAATTGGTGCATTGTAAACAATTTACTTTTATGCCAGGATTAGTCTAGACAAAATTCTATTTTCATGATTCAGATAGAACATGCCATTTTAAGAAAATGTCCTTTTAAGTGAAAAACTACTTACAGTATGCTGTCCCTTTAAAGGGACATGAAACACACATTTCTTATTTCATGAGTTAATAAGAACCTGCAATTTTATTCAACTTTATAATTTACTTCTATTATGTATTTTGCTCCATTCTATTGATATAATTTGCTGACAAGCATATTAGATATGCTCATTAGCTGCTGATTGGTGGCTGCACATCGATGACTCATGTGATTGGCTCATCTATGTGCATTGCTATTTCTTAAACAAAGGATATCTAAAGAATGAATCAAATGAGATAATAGAAGTAAATTGTAATGTTGTTTAACATTGTATTCTCTATCTGAAACATGACATAATTATTTTGTGTTTAGTGTCCCTTTAGTAGAAATATACAGACAGAATGAAGGTAGTGCATACTCACCAAGCAGCCAACCTCCCGAGAGTGTTCCAGAATCAAAAAGCTGGAATAAGGAGGTCTGGCGCAGGATGTAGGAATCATGGGCACTCCCTGGAAAGCCTGCATACACATGTGTGAATTTCAGAGTGGTATCACAGACCATCTTGCAATTCAAGGAGTAAAACCCTTTCCTGTTAATATAGAGGAATGGCTCCTCATGTGGGGCCACGATACGCACATGTGTGCAATCAATTACCCCCATGACATTGGGAATACCCCCCAGTCAATAGAAGCCTTGTTTAAGACTGTTCCATTCCTGGGGGGTATGGGGGAAATGAATGTATCGCTGTGTCTGGTTATCTAGAGCAGTCAAAACTTCCCCTATGAGCCTGGAGAAGGTGGACTGCGCTAGGCCAGACACAAGCCCCTCTGTTGACTGGAATGAGCCAGATGCCAGGAAGTGTACAACACACAACAACTTCTGCATACCAGTCAGAGCTAAGTTCCTATTCGCTTGAGGGTCAATATCATCCTTCAAGACCTCATATAGGTCAATGAGGCTTGCAGAAGTCAGGCAATACTTTTCCCTGACCTCCCCTTCTGTCATTACAAACAGGGTGACCCTAACCCTGTGTATCCTTGGTGCCCTTGCTCTTCCCCTCTGCTGAAGCCGACGTCTTATAGGCCCTGCTGGCCTATGGCCAGCTGCAGCAACAACAGCAGCAGGGGCAGCACCAGGAACAGGAACAGCAGCAGGAGGAGCAGGGACAGCAGCAGCAGGAGCAGGGACGGCTACAGCACCATGACCAGGGACCTCAGCAGCAACTGTAGCACCAGCAGGTATATCCTGAACAACAGGGGCTTGTACGGCTTCCAGCACCCCTTGTGCCCCACGATTCTGTCTCTCTATGTGTTGTAAGTAAAGCAGGGAACACATGGTGGCTAATAAAGGGGGGGGGGATCGCCAGGTGTTTTAAGGCTGCAGGTGAGAGGTTGTGCTGTTTGTGATTGGTTTGACACACTTGCAGGGGCAGGAATAATAAATGCTTAGAAGAGGTTTAACTGTTTGACATTTGCGGCTGATATGTATGTGATTGCGCATGCATTTGTTAGGCCTTCAGAGAGTTACGTTGTTTTTTTAGTCAGTGCAAGGGTTGCTGCGCCTGCAATTTGTGGCGAGATGAGAATGGAGTAGATTTTCTGAATTCTGCGCGCGTAAGTCCTTACGCTGTATATTGGATACCAAATTGCACGTCTGTTCTATGTTAGTCTATGGGTAAAAAAAATACGTCAGAAGGGTGAAAAATACACACGTAACTTGTATGCTACGCCGTATATGTAATACCAAAATCGCGTAAAATCTGGCGTCGGCCCTGAAGCTCAATTTATTGTAATAGACTGTGGTTTAAAAGCACATAACCAGCTACTTCATATATACAAATAAACATGAAAATGCAATTTCTCCTTTATTTTATATTCTGCAGTTGGTATAACAAGTCATTGAAAGTACATTAATATGAAAACAATGTAACAGTGTACTGTCCCTTTAAGTCCAGGCTATTGACAGGAAATGTAAACACAGTCAGCAGAATAAATTACACTCCTGGTGGGGTGTTGGATAACTAATGAAATTATAAGTTTCCATTGTTCCCTCTAAGTATTGGGTTTTGATTTACAAACAGATATAAGATAAGGAAGCAAGTGTGTGTGCACAAAGTGATAATATAAGGAGATCTGATTTTACCTGCAAGCTCAACCCATTGTAATAGGCTGTGGTTTAAAAGCACAAAACCAGCTACTTCATATACACAAATAAACCTGAAAATACAATTTATCATACATCCTATACTCTGCAGCTAGTATAACAAGTCACAGGAAATAAATTAAAGGGACAGTTTACTCAAAAACATTATCTCCTTTAATTTGTTCCCAATTATCTATTTTACCTGCTGGAGTGTATTAAATGGTTTACAAATAGCTCCTTAGCCTTTATATTGGCATTTTAAATAGTTGATTTAGCCTTCTGTATCTCTGCCTATACTGAAAGTTTCTATACCTAGGTATAGGCTATTGAAAAACGGCCAGATTACAAGTTTTGCATTAGGAGGAGCTGTGCGGTGCTAACGAGCAGTTTTTTCTCACCGCTCACTTACCTACAGCACTGGTATTACAGGTTTTTACAAACCCGGCATTAACAGGCAAGAAGTAAGCGTAGAGCAAAATTGAGCTCCATACCGCACTCCAATACCAGCGCTGCTTAAGTGAGCGGTGAGCTGGCCTTACGTGCTCGTGCACGATTTCCCCATAGACATCAATGGGGAGAGCCTGCTGAGAAAAAGTCTAACACCTGCCAAAAAGCAGCGTAAATCTCAGTAACGCAGCCCTATTGATTCCTATGGGGAAAAACATTTTATGTTTACACCTAACACCCTAACATGAACCCCGAGTCTAAACACCCCGAGTCTAAACACCCCTAATCTTACACTTATTAACCCCTAATCTGCCGCCCCCGACATCGCCGACACCGACATTATTCGTATTAACCCCTAATCTGCCGCTCCAGACATCGCCGCCAACTACATTATATTTATTAACCCCTAATCTGCTGCCCCCAACATCGCCGACACCTACATTATATTTATTAACCCCTAATCTGCCACCCCCAATGACGCTGCAACCTACCTACACTTATTAACCCCTAATCTGCCGCCCCCAACGTCGCCGCCTCTATATTAAATGTATTAACCCCTAACCCTAAGTCTAACACCCCCTAATTGAAATGCAATTAAAATAAATCTAAATAAAATTTCTATCATTAACTAAATTATTCCTATTTAAAACTAAATACTTACCTATAAAGTAAACCCAAAGCTAGCTACAATATAACAATATAATAGTTACATTGTATCTAGCTTAGGGTTTATTTTTATTTTAAAGGCAAGTTTGTATTTATTTTAACTAGGTAGAATAGTTGCTAAATAGTTAATAACTATTTAATAACTACCTAGCTAAAATAAATACAAATTGACCTGTAAAATAAAACCTAACCTAAGTTATAATAACACCTACAACTACACTACAATTAAATAAATTAACTAAATTAAATACAATTAAATAAATTAACTAAATTAAATACAATTAAATAAATTAAATTAGCTAAATCACAAAAAAACAAACCCTAAATTACAGAAAATAAAAAACAAATTACAAGATCATTAAACTAATTGCACCTAATCTAATAGCCCTATCAAAATAAAAAAGCCCCCCCAGATTAAAAAAAAAAAACCTAGCCTAAACTATCAATAGCCCTTAAAAGGGCCTTTTGCGGGGCATTGCCCCAAAGTAATCAGCTCTTTTACCTGTAAAAAAAAAATACAAACAACCCCCCAACAGTAAAACCCACCACCCACACGACCAACCCCCCAAATAAAATACTAACTAAAAAAACCTAAGCCCTCCATTGCCCTGAAAAGGGCATTTGGATGGGCATTGCCCTTAAAATGGCATTTAGCTCTTTTGCAGGCCCAAACCCTAATCTATAAATAAACCCACCCTATACACCCTTAAAAAAATCCTAACACTAACCCCAGAAGATTCACTTACCGGGAGAAGTCTTCATCCAAGCGGCAAGATGTCCTCAACGATGCCGGCAGAAGTGGTCCTCCAGATGGGCAGAAGTGGTCCTCCAGGAAGTCTTCATCCAGACGGCATCTTCTATCTTCATCCTTCCGGCGCGGAGCGGGTCCATCTTCAAGACATCTGAAGCGGAGCATCCTCTTCAAACGACGGCTTTTTCGTAATGAATATCTCTTTAAGTGACATCATCCAAGATGGCATCCCTTAGATTCTGATTGGCTGATAGAATTCTGATCCAATCAGCCAATAGGATTGAGCTTGCATTCTATTGGCTGATTGGAACAGCCAATATAATGCCAGCTCAAGCCTATTGGCTGATTGTATGAGCCAATAGGATTTTTTCTACCTTAATTCCGATTGGCTGATAGAATTCTATCAACCAATGGGAATCTAAGGGACGCCATCTTGGATTACGTCACTTAAAGAGATATTCATTATGAAGAAGCCGTCTTTTAAAGAGGATGCTCCGCGTCGGATGTCTTGAAGATGGATCCGCTCCGCATCGGAAGGATGAAGATAGAAGATGCCGTCTGGATGAAGACTTCTGCCCGTCTGGAGGACCACTTCTGCCCGTCTGGAGGACCACTTCTGCCGGCTTCGTTGAGGACATCTTGCCACTTGGATGAAGACTTCTCCCGGTAAGTGAATCTTCTGGGGTTAGTGTTAGGATTTTTTTAAGGGTGTATTGGGTGGGTTTATTTTTAAATTAGGGTTTGGGCCTGCAAAAGAGCTAAATGCCCTTTTAAGGGCAATGCCCATCCAAATGCCCTTTTCAGGGCAATGGGGAGCTTAGGTTTTTTTAGTTAGTATTTTATTTGGGGGGTTGGTTGTGTGGGTGGTGGGTTTTGCTGTTGGGGGGTTGTTTGTATTTTTTTTTTTATAGGTAAAAGAGCTGATTACTTTGGGGCAATGCCCCACAAAAGGCCCTTTTAAGGGCTATTGATAGTTTAGGATAGGGTTTTTTTTTTATTTTAGGGGGGCTTTTTTATTTTGATAGGGCTATTAGATTAGGTGTAATTAGTTTAAAGATCTGTAATTTGTTTTTTATTTTCTGTAATTTAGTGGGGGGGGTTCTGATTTAGCTAATTTAATTTAATGTATTTAATTGTATTTAATTTAGTTAATTTATTTAATTGTATTTAATTTAGGTAATTTATTTAATTGTAGTGTAGGTGTTAGTGTAACTTAGGTTAGGTTTTATTTTACAGGTCAATTTGTATTTATTTTAGCTAGATAGTTAGTAAATAGTTAATAACTATTTAATAACTATTCTACCTAGTTAAAATAAATACAAACTTGCCTGTAAAATAAAAGTAAACCCTAAGCTAGCTACAATGTAACTATTAGTTATATTGTAGCTAGCTTAGGGTTTATTTTATAGGTAAGAATTTAGTTTTAAATAGGAATAATTTAGTTAATTATAGTAATTTTCTTTAGATTTATTAAAATTATATTTAAGTTAGGGGGTGTTAGGGTTAGGGTTAGACTTAGATTTAGGGGTTAATAACTTTATTATAGTGGCGGCGACGTTGGGGATGGCAGATTAGGGGTTAATAAGTATAATGTAGGTGGCGGCGATGTTAGGGGCGGCAGATTAGGGGTTAATAATATTTAACTAGTGTTTGCGAGGCGGGAGTGCAGCGGTTTAGGGGTTAATATGCTTATTCTAGTGGCAGCGATGTCTGGAGCAGCAGATTAGGGGTTAAATATTTTATTATAGTGTTTGCGATGCGGGAGGGCCTCGGTTTAGGGGTTAATAGGTAGTTTATGGGTGTTAGTGTACTTTTTAGCACTTTAGTTATGAGTTTTATGCTACAGCGTTGTAGTGTAAAACTCATAACTACTGACTTTAGAATGCGTTACGAATCTTGGAGGTAGAGGGTGTACCGCTCACTTTTTGGCCTCCCAGGACAGACTCGTAATACCAGCACTATGGAAGTCCCATAGAAAAAAGGGTTTACGAAGTTTACGTAAGTTGTTTTGTGGTAAGGCCAAAGAAGTGTGCGGTGCCCCTAAACCTGCAATACTTGTAATAGCAGCTGTAGTGAAAAAGCAGCGTTAGGACCCGTTAACGCTGCTTTTTTCAACTTAAAGTATTGTACAGAGACAGAGATGAGAGAGGGAAGCATTTGAATGATAAGATAACAAGGTCTGATCTGTCAGCAAGCCAAGCCTATTTTGATGGTCTGTGGTTTCAAAGAGCAAAAACCGGCTATTTCTTTTGCAAAAAGAAGCATAAATGAGCAATTTCTCATAAATTTTATATGCTGCAGCTGATATAACAAGTCATGGGGAACAACACATTCAGGGAAAACAATTTTACAGTATACTGACCCTTTAAATATCTCAAATGGACTAAAAAATTGCTATGTGAAAGTCCCATGAGTACAACCATTGAAAAGTTCACACCTTCTAATTCAATTCTAATAGTTTTGACCTAACTACATATGTGTTACTATAGGTCCCAGAAGTAAGTAGGGTTCCCGAAGTCTTTGCAACTGCATATACTCCAAATACCAGGACTCTGGGGCTAAAAAGTGTCAAGTGTATTGGTTATGATGTTTTAATATATTTGGCTTTGTAAATGTTTCCCTGGTGCTTCTACTTTCTTTTAAGAGCCATACATGCATTTTCTTTCTAGTTAGTCCCATACAGCAGTGATTTTCAACCTTTTTTTTTGCTGTGGCACACTTTTTTACATTAAAAAATCCTGTGGCACACCACCATCCCAAAATTTTACAAAATCACACGTTGTAGCCTAATACAGTATATATATATATACACACTCACACTGTACTGTGCTGTCATGCCATGCATCCTACAAACTATACATGACATATTGACATTCATTCACAAACAATCGTAATGATTGTCTGTGAATGAATGTCAATATGTCATGGTTGTAAATGATGCCTGATGAGCCTGTCACATACCTCATAATATTTAAAAATTTGAAAGAGGGACACCCCCGCTGGCTGGAACTGTTCTGGAGGAGGAGCAAAGCTGCACCAGCATGCATGGGGGATTGAAGTGTTGCGGCGTGTAGAGCCGGCACTAGACACGTGTTGTGGTGGGTGGGGGTTCCTTCCAGTGTGAACACAGGTTGGGGGAGCGAGATGCCACTACGATGTTACCCTCAGTCATCATCTCACTCAAAATAAAAATACGGCCCAGAATAAAAAACAAGCAAAATTTAAAAAAAATGTCACACTGTTGTCAGTCTTCTATATGGGGGAGTACGCTAACGAGATTGCCATATTTGAAGATCGGCTTTTTGGTTAGAGAGCAAGTGAAAACTTTTTACTTTTAACTTGTAATATGAGCGCTACACGACGCATACTTACTTCTAGCAGAGTTAACGTGCAAGCGAGAGCGTTAAATACCGCTCAACTTGTAATCTGGCCCATAATCGGTTGGAGAGACTGTTAAGATATGCAATATGGTTCATAATGAGACAACTTACTGATACCTGTAGCTATACTGTACAACACAAAAAATAAATACAAACCACCATCCCAATATAAGTTTCTCATACATCTGAAGGTTTTTCCTGTGAATATACAGGATTCATATAAATAGGAGTCTCTACTGAGTTTAAACAAGCTATAATAGGCTCTTGATATACACATAATCTATATAAACTCTGTTTTATTAAAAGCATGAATGTTTTTAAGCAAATGTATCACAAAGAGAGCAAAAAAGGAGCACCAACTGGGAAACGATAAAACCAATCCTTTTTTTTTTTTAATCAAACGATTAAAAAGTTCCACATACAAAGCACAAAGCGGAGGTTAAAGATGAAGGAGTCAGCAATACACAGTTCAAATTTCCATGATAGTTGGGATACCCATCTTTTAATTATTTAATTAATTAATTAATTAATTAATTAATTAATTTATAAATTATTGTGTTTTAACATTTTTACGCTGTATATATTTCACAAGGATAAATACAGGGGAAAAGTGCAGTTCATTGCTGCTATTGAGCCTACCTAGGTATTTTATGCATGCAATTTCTATAAGTTTACTTAAAGGGACATGGAACACAAAGATTTTCTTTAATCATTCAGATAGATCATACGATTTTAAACAACTTTCCAATTCACTTCTAGGGGCCGATTTATTAAGCAGTCAATGCTGTTTATTTGGCGCAAGCCTTCAGGCTCGCCGGAATCAGGAGTTAAGAAGCAGCGGTCGTAAGAGCGATGCTCCTGATCTCGTCCGCCACCTCTGAGGTGGCAGACAGCAATCATCCTGATCAGATGCGATTGGGATGATTGACACTGATTGGCCGCAAATGTGCAGGGGGAGGCATTGCACCAGAAATGCTTGTGCAATGATAAATGTGACGGCGTTGGCATTTAGCAATGACGGGCGGACATATAGCTACACCGTCCGACATTTAATAAATCGACCCCCTAGTATCAAATTGGCTTTCTTCTCTTGATATCCTTTGTTGAAGGAGCAGCAGTTCACTAAATGTTTCCATTGTATTTATCCTTGTGGAATAAAAAAAAAACTTACAGGGATATTAAACCCAACATTTTTCTTTCATGATCCAGAAAGAGAATACAATTTTAAACAACATTCCAGTTTACTTCTATTATCTAATTTTCTTAATTCTTTAGATATCCGTTGTTGAAGAAATAGCAATGCACATGAGTGAGCCAATCACACGATGCATCTATGTGCAGCCACCAATCAGCAGCTACTGAGCCTATCTAGATATTCTTTTCAGCAACGGATATCAAGAGAATGAAACAAATCAGATAATAGAAGTAAATTAGAAAGTTGCTTACAATTGCATGCTCTTTCTAAATGATGAAAGAAAAAATTTGGGTTTCATGTTGCTTTAATTTAACTGAAAATGTTTGGGTATAATGTCCCTTTAAACTGTTTTATTCATGTAATTAATTTAAATGTTATTTAACCAGCCCCATTTCCTGTACAGTGGTTTCTTTTTGTCTGTGTTTCTGCTCAGCGATTGGTTACCTTTCACATACTGAAAGATATGGCTGAGATCTGCGTACAACTCCTGAAGCTACACAAACAACCTGTGCGAGGTTCAGCAATGGGAAGAAGATTATGGGTGACTTTTCTGCCTATGATTCTGTCACTGTTTATCACTACATCTCACTCTTGTTTAAGAGGTAGGTACAACTGCTCAACCCCACCCTAGGTAATGTGATTTAATAGTAAATCTTGTAGCTGCTGGCAATAAACAACTGAAGTAATACCGTGACATGTATTAAAGGGGCATTTTAGTAAATACAATTATTTAGTTACAGCTTTTTAATTCTAAACAATTTTCTGTTGTTTTTACTATGGAACGCTAAATTATTGGGCACCCGCAAGCGGGCATTAGAAGTGATTGGTTATTGCTACCGCAATATCGCTCCGAAAATTAGCCAGAGATTAGATCTTTGGTTCATTTTCTAAAAATAGAGGGCATTATAGTTTTTTTAAAGTTTACTGGTGTGGGGTGTTTTATATATATATATATATATATATATATATATATATATATATATATATATATATATATATATATATATATATATAAACACATAAAACATATTCCGCTGTGCATAACATTGGAATGTATAATGTTTACAGTAAATACACAGTATAACACTTTATTCTTTGTTACATATGAATATTGCATATATATGATATGATGGATTTTTGTACAATTATACATTTATACACACATATATATAGATATAGATAGATATATACAGTTTTTTATATAGATATAGATAGATATATACAGTTTTTATATAGATATAGATAGATATATACATATATGTACATATGTATTTATGCATTTATATCTATATATATATATATGTCTGTAAATACATATAAACACATATAAATAAATATGTACCCACATTTATACATATTTAGACATGTGTATGTATGTTTCGCTATGTCTTAAAGTCCTTTGCAGTCCTTTTTTTTCTAACACCTGAGACCTCATATCTATAAGCCCTTATAACTTTGCAATATTTGTTTTAATAATTTGTATTAGATAGTGTTATTATGATTGGAAACGTACTATTAAATGTATTTTTTATATGTTTTGTTTTACACTTTTTGTCTTATGTGATAGGTAACCAAAGCTCTGAAATCAAGGTAATAATTCTAGCGTAAATGGCAATTGTGCTCATGCGTTCGCATTTACTTTCAACTTGTAATACAGGCAGAATTTAACTTGCGCTAAAACAGCCTTGAAAACCTGATATATCTAGCGCACAAACTAATCTATTCCTAAATGTTTCCATTGATGGATGCTGCAGAACTGCCGTGTAGCCTTTAACCAGTGCTGTAATAGCCTGGCACTGCCAGTATGCTCTGCACAAGATGCTTTATTACTACACGACCATAAGTGATGTATTATGATACTGATGTTTCCTGAGGTGACCTTTAGTCTAAGCCTGTATTTGCCATTGCGCCTACTTACACTGTCTGGTCTCACGCCTAAACATCACAGCAGGAAAATAGTCTAATCATTTTGCTACTAGAAACATCAATGTCTCCCACGGATGTAGTGACTTTAGGTTACTATGTCACAGGGGATATTTATTTTTTGACATAACATAATATGCATAATCCAAAACATTGTCACTTCAATATTTTGTAGCACAGATCATCAGACGAGAGACACAGTAATCCATCTTAAAGGGACAGTCTACAATAGAATTGTTATTGTTTTAAAAGATAGATAATCCCTTTATTACCCATTCCCCAGTTTTGCATAACCAACACAGTTATATTAATATACTTTTTACCTCTGTGATTACCTTGTATCTAAGAACCTTCTTCCAGCCCCTTGATCACATGACTGTGACTGTGTATTATCTATTGTCTTAAATTTAGCATTGTATTGTGCTAAATCTTAAATAACTTTCTGTGCCTGAACACAGTGTTATCTATATGGCCCACGTGTACTTTCTGTCTCTTTGTGTTGAAAAGGAATTTAAAAAGCATGTGATAAGAGGCAGCCCTTAAGGGCTTAGAAATTAGCATATGAGTCTGCCTAGGTTTAGTTTCAACTAAGAATACCAAGAGAAAAAAAGCAAATTTGATGATAAAAGTAAATTGGAAAGTTGCTTAAAATTACAAGTCATATCTGAATAATGAAAGTTTAATTTTGACTAGACTGTCCCTTTAAAGAGAAAGGGTAACATTTTACACTTTTTCTCAATATCTATCTCAAATAACAAATATTTTACTCATTACTCTTCTCTCGTCTTTTAAATGCACAAATACAATTAAGCAAGAACTTTCTATATATACTAGTAACTCTGTAACTATGCATATACTAGACTTATGAGTCTACTATGTTTTTATCCATCCCTTTATCACCTATATGTGGGAAAAATAATAAAAAAAAAAAAGAAAAGAAAAAAAAGGGGGGGATATAAAAATGATATAATATATATAATCCCTCCTCTCTCTCCACATTCCCCCCCCCCCCCCACACACCCAATTTGCTTTCCTCGGATATCAACCCTCCTGGGAATCTACTGATTTGTCTCAAATGTCCAATTCCCCCTAATGGGTCTAAAGATATTTTATAGATTTCCCATTTCCAAAAAAACTTAAAATATGTTTTTTGGGTGTATAACTACATCATATTGTTCGTATTGAGTATCTGTTGATGTAATCTCTTTAAAAATAAATTAAAGTTGGGGATATTTTTGAAATCCAATCTCTAAACACTATGGGGTCAATTTATCAAGCTCCGTACAGAGCTTGATGCCCTGTGTTTCTAAGGCGGCGGACAGAAATCAACCCGATCCTATACGATCGAGTTGATTGACAACCCCTTGCTAGCGAATCTGCAGGGGGCGGTATTGCACGAGCAATTCACAAGAACTGCTGGTGCAATGATAAATGCATTTATCGATGTGCGGCGGACATGATACGCTACATCGTATCATGTCCGTCCGCACTATAATAAATAGAACCCTATATTTTTTCCTGCCAGGACAAACGTGTATAGAAAACGTGTTAGTTTAACAAATATTTCCCCTTTCAATAGGAAAAAGATATCTATATCTGTAAAAGTTGTTAATTTTACATTTTATTTTCAACCAATAGCTAATCTTTAACCAATAATTATTTACTTTAGGATATGTAAAAATACAGCGTTTTAAATCTGCCTCCCTATACCTACATTTTTTACAGGAATTTTCCTTTGAGTTTTTCTGTCTTGACATTATGGGGCCGATTTAACAAGGGCCCCTGTTTCCGCGTGAGCCTTCAGGCTCGCCGGAAACAGCAGTTAAGAAGCAGCGGCCTTAAAACCGCTGCTCCTTAACTTGTCCGCCCCCTCTGAGGCGGCAGACAGCAATTAACAGGATCAGATATGATTGGGTTGAATGACACCCCCTGCTAGCGGCCGATTGGCCGCGAATCTGCAGAGGGCGGCATTGCACAAGCAGTTTACCAGAAGTGCTTGTGCAATGTTAAATGCCAACTGCGTATGCAGTCGGCATTTAGTGATGTCGGGCAGTCATGATTCACTACAGCGAATCATGTCTGCCCCGGC
>NC_069499.1:1564295313-1564440313 GCF_027579735.1 Bombina bombina | reverse complement strand
CATATTTGTGTAATATTCATATTTAATAAAGGTTTTAACAATGTATTTACTGTAAATATTTTACATTCCAATGTTCAGTTCATAGCAGAATATGTTCTATGTATTTCTAAATAGATACAGTATTCCTATAAATATCTGTATTATATATATATATATATATATATATACAGTATCCCACACAGTGAGTACACCCCTCACATTTTTGTAAATAAGGTGAAATTTCGAAATTGGCATTAGCCATTTTCCCTCCCCGGTGTCATGTGACTCGTTAATTTTACAAGGTCTCAGGTGTGAATGGGGAGCAGGTGTGTTAAATTTGGTGTTATCACTCTCACATTCTCTCATACTGGTCACTGGAAGTTCAACATGGCACCTCATGGCAAAGAACTCTCTGAGGATCAGAAAAAAAGATTTGTTGCTCTACAGAAAGATGGCTTAGGCTATAAGAAGATTGCCAAGACCCTTAAACTGAGCTGCAGCATGGTGGGTAAGACCATACAGTGGTTTCACAGGACAGGTTCCCCTCAGAACAGGCCTCGCCATGGTCAACCAAAGAAGTTGAATGCACATGCTCAGCGTCATATCCAGAGGTTGTCTTTGGGAAATAGACATATGAGTGCTGCCAGCATTGCTTTAGAGGTTAAAGGGGTGGGGGGTAAGTCTGTCCGTGCTCGGACCATATCCCACACACTGCATCAAATTGGTCTGCATGGCTGTTGTCCCAAAAGGAAGCCTCTTCTAAAGATGATGCACAAGAAAGCCCGCAAACAGTTTGCTGAAGACAAGCAGACTAAGGACATGGATTACTGGAACCATGTCCTGTGTTCCGATAAGAACCAAGATAAATTTATTTGGTTCAGGTGGTGTCAAGTGTGTGTGGCAGCAACCAGGTGAGGAGTACAAAGACTAGTGTGTCTTGCCTACAGTCAAGCATGGTGGTGGGAGTGTCATGGTCTGGACCTGCATGAGTGCTGCCGGCACTGGGGAGCTACAGCTCATTGAGGGAACCATGAATGCCAACATGTACTGTGACATACTGAAGCAGAGCATGATCCCCTCCGTTCGGAGACTGGGCCAAAGTGCAGTATTCCAACATGATAAGGACCCGAAACACACCTCCAAGACGACCACTGCCTTTCTAAAGAAGCTGAGGGTAAAGGTGATGGACTGGCCAAGCATGTCTCCAGACTTAAACCCTATTGAGCATCCTCAAACGGAAGGTGGGGGAGCACAAGGTCTCTAACATCCACCAGCTCCATGATGTCGTCATGGAGGAGTGTAAGATGACTCCAGTGGCAACCTGTGAAGCTCTGGTGATCTCCATGCCCAAGAGGGTTAAGGCAGTGCTGGAAAATAATGGTGGCCACACAAAATATTGACACTTTGGGCCCAATTTGAACATTTCCACTTAGGGGTGTACTCACTTTTGTTGCCAATGGTTTAGACATTAATGGCTGTGTGTTGAGTTATTTTGAGGAGACAGCAAATTTACACTTTTATACAGGCTGTACACTCACTACTTTACATTGTAGCAAAGTGTCATATGTTAAATAAGCATGAGATAATCCAGCGCAAAAGAACTATGTAAAATACATTACTCCAAAATGTGAATGAAATAGAAGAATTCAGATACTGTATAAAACTCCTCTATATATATCAAATGTAAAAATAAAATTAACTATTTTAAAAGCATTACAAGTAATGTCCCAAAAACAAAAGTGAGCAACAACAGTCCAACAGTTCTGAATAACCCAGAAGATCTAGAAGCAGCGATGTAATGGACAGAATGCTTACTTACAAAATTAACCCTCAGTCCTATGAGGTAAAATAATCCAGAAGATATAGAAGCAGCGATGTAATGGACAGAATGCTTACTTACAAAATTAACCCTCAATCCTATGAGGTAAGTGTCATGAGATGCAGAACATATGCAGGACACAGCAATGATGGTACAACTCTATTTTATTACAGAGCACAAAAACATACATCTAGTCAGGTTGATTTCACTAACTAACTGCGACACAGACTACCGGACCTAAGCCCCGCCCCCAAACTAGTGACATCACTTCCTGCTCTCATCACATCTTCCCCCTTTTCAAAGGGTGAAGCATACATTTAAATATAACAAATAACAGGGTATACAAAGAGCATACAACAACATTTTTGAACAGTATATAGCAAATTGGTTACAGAAAAATAAACAACATTAATTACATCCTGACTTGGACATCGGGGTAGAATACCCTAGTCCACAGTGACCATGGGATTATTCTGCCCATACTTCCGGTCACTGTTCTAGCTAAAGTCAGTCCCTATATAGGGCCGGATGTTTCACCACTCTTCCGCTTGATGTAACTTTGCATGAACTGTCCTCTGATACAGAAGAAGGTGAATAAGAGTCCGCTGGAAGCAAAGACATATCCCCGCTGTGATCTTGCTGAGGGGAAGCCACCTCTCTTCCCAGCGGTGGTACTGAGGCATCCAGTTCCAGACTCTCAGGTACAGGCTGAAGATGTCTTCGGTTACGGCGTGTAACCGTCCCTCCATCAGTAAGGACTGCATAAGACCTTGGTTCTGGAGAGCGTCCAATTACCGTAGCAGGTGTCTTCCATTTCTTCTCATCATCCAGTTTAATTCTGACACTTTGCCCCGCATTTAGTTCCTGTAAGGGCCTGACAGAATGTCTCCTGTCGTAGAAGGAACGATAGCCCTTTTTGGCCTCTTCATCCCTCCTAAGGACTTCGTCCCGAGGAACAGAGCCAGTCGGCTTGAAGACACCCACTGAGGGTAAAGTGGTGTGAATCTGGCGTCCTAGCATCAGCTGTGCTGGGCTAAACCCGGTGGCTTGAATGGGCATCGCCCTGTATGACAAGAGGGCTAGGTACAGCTCAGATTGCTTTAAAATGAACTTTGTTGTTTGATCTGCCCTTTCAGCCATTCCGTTGGCCTGCGGGTAATGTGGACTTGACGTGGAATGTACAAAGTCATATTCCCTGCTGAAAGCCCTGAACTCTGTAGAAGCGAACTGCATGCCATTATCACTCACCAGCTCCATCGGAATGCCCCACCGGGTGAACAAGCTCTTCAGACGAATGATAACGGCTTGACTTGTGATATCATTCAAAGGTGCAATTTCCAAATACCTGAAATAGTAGTCGATCACAACAAGGAACTTTTTCCCGTGTAGTTCACACAAATCAGCAGCTATTTTCTGCCACGGCCCCGCAGGCAGCTGAGTAGAAATCAAGGGCTCCCTTCTCTGAGTAGGCCGGCGTTCCCGGCAAAAGGCACATTTAGACACGTGATTTGCAATGTCAGAGCTGATCCCAGGCCACCACACAACTGTAGCTGCCCTTTCTCTGCACTTTGTAATGCCTAAGTGGCCATCATGAATCCTGTTTAACATCTCCTTCCTCATGCTGACAGGAATAACGATGCGGTCTTGGAACAGCACCAACCCCTCCAGCTCTGTGAGCTGCGACCTCTCTGACTGGTAAGAACTTAAAGACAACCAGGCTGCCCGGCTCTCGGGCCAGCCTTCTTTTATGTACTTTATAACCTCTTGCAGTTCTGTGTCCAAATATGTCTCTTTCTTTATTTCTTCCAGTTTCTTTGAAGAAATGGACTTTGAGGCCAGAACCGAATCAACATACACTTTCAAATCAGATTTGGTTGAGGATTCTTCAGCAGCAGCCAGCGGGAGCCTGGATAGTGTATCTGCCACAACCAGTTGTTTCCCTGGCACATGCACTGCCTGAACATTGAACCTGAGTAGTCTCATTAAAAGTCTCTGGCATCTTAAGGGTGTTTTGTCGATATCATAAGAGTTGATTAGAGGGACTAGCGGTTTATGGTCAGTCTCCAGACTAAATTTCTCTAAACCCACTAGATAACGCTGAAAGCGCTCACAGGCCCAAACTGCAGCCAGGCACTCTTTCTCAATTTGAGTGTATTTTGACTTAGCAGCCGTCAGTGTGCGGGAACAGTAGGCGATGGGCTGTAGTTTATTTTCATTTAACTGCAGGAGAGCAGCCCCCAACCCATAACTGCTTGCATCAGCACTAACCACAGTCTTTTTGGAAGGGTCGTAGAACCCCAGCACTGGGGCAGACCCCAGCAGGGACTTGGCCTGCATAAAAGACTTTTCTTGTGAAGGTCCCCAGACCCAGGCAACGTCTTTCTTTAGCAACTCTGTGATAGGGTGTAGAACTGTTGACAAATCTGGAAACTTGCCCACATAATTTACAAGGCCCAATATCTGTCTCAGCTCATGTACATCAGAAGGACTTTTCATCTGTTCAATAGCACGAATTTTCTCGGGGTCTGGTTTGATGCCATCCCCATTGATAATATGCCCAAAGTAACATAATTCAGTTTTCCTAAAATGACATTTCTCTTTATTTAACTTCAGCCCAGACTCTTTGATAGCCTGCAGCACACAACTTAAATGCTGATCATGCTCCTCCACTGTAGACCCATACACTAGAATGTCGTCCATGACCACTGCCGTGCCCACGTGGTCACTCAGGAGAGAACTCATTTCCCTTTGAAAGATTTCAGGAGCAGAGGATATCCCAAAGGGGAGTCTGCAGAAGCAAAACCGACCTACCTGTGTGATAAAGGTAGTCAGTTTGTGGCACTTTGGATCTCATTCAACCTTTTCAGGTCCACACAGATGCGCACCTTTCCGTTTTTCTTTGCAACAGGAACAATGGGGGCACACCAATCAGTTGCTTCAACAACCTCTTCAATAACCCCCATAGACTTCATGCGCATAAGCTCCTTCTCCACTTGAGGCATGAGCGGGAACGGAATTCTACAGGGAGTAGAAATACTGTATGGGACTGCATCACTTTTAAGTGCTATACGGACTGGCTTGCAATTCAGTAGGCCTAATTCGCCAAACATATCTTCAGAGATTTCATTCACTCTGGCCACGAGGCCCAAGTCACAGGCTGCTTTTCTGCTCAATAAATTGCTAACACACTGACCTCGAATCACATGCACCCACATAGTGAATTTCCTTTGCTTGTACTCACAGCTGGCAAGAAATTTCCCCGCACAATCAATGCGGCCACCTCGACTATGGACATTTGTAGTAACCTTCGCCAGCTTGGGCTGTCGAGGCAGTTTCATAAATGCAGCAAAAGACATTACAGTGATATCTGCTCCTGTGTCAATCTTAAAATCAACTTTGGCTCCCATTACAGTAAAAGTAACTTTCCAATCTTCCTCTGAGCTTGGCCGTTCCACAACGGGCCCCACAAAAGACACTTCCTGACCCTCCTGGTCACTGTCCACCTGCATCTCCTTAATGTATTCAGTTTTACACACCACTTCAAAATGGCCCATTCTGTTACATTTTCTGCATCTTTTATCTCTGGCCGGGCATATAGCACTCTGATCATGGGCACGGTTGCACCGTGTGCATCGGGCATGCTGCGCCCATCCACTTCTAGGTCTATCCATTATTTTAGATCTACCGCTCACACTGTGCCTTTCACTGGCAGTTTTCCTGAACTGTTGCACTTCATCCACAATACTCTCAGACCTCAGATCAGCACTTTGCTTTTTCACCAGTTCACTCTGGCGGGCCATCCTAATAGCCTCATCTAATGTTAAATCAGGCTCTAACTGCAGCTTCAGTGAGACTTCAGCATCTGCAATTCCAATAACTATTCTGTCTCTGATTTGCTCTTCTTTAGCAACACCAAACTCACAGAATTCAGCTAGTTCATACAGGCTGCGCACAAATGACTCCACAGATTCTCCCACACGCTGATTACGTTTGTGAAAACAAGCTCTCTCATGAATCACATTTTTTTATATTTATGTTGGTTTAGTGTAAATAAGAATATGTGATCACGTTTGCACGGGAGTGGGGTTTTAGTTTTTTTTCAACTTTTTTCTCCATTGTCTTCTATGGGGGAATACGTGAACGTGCACACGATATTCTAACTTTGGATTTTTGCACTTGTCGGGCTACCGCTAGAGCAAAAACATGTTACTTTCAAGTTATAATACGAGCGCAACCCAACCAGTGCAAAAATCTTACTTCTAGTGCAATTAACACTCAAGCAGGAGTGTTAATTTACGCTCCACTTGTAATCTGGCCCATAGTACTGAATCAGAGCTGCAGTCTGTCTAGAGAGAGAGGCACAAGCACAATATTTACAGCAAAAGCAAGAAAAACAATCAGTGTACAGTGCAATGTTTTTTATCTTTAATGAATTCATTAATTAGTTAATGGATAAGCTATTGTCTCTATAGTTTATTAATCCTTCTTCTTCAGTCAATACATTTTTGTGTCATCATCACATGTGCAGAACAGATATATCATTACTGCCAAGTAAAGGCGTTAGCAAGTACGGTCAGAGACACAAGAAAACAAACACTTATGTTGAAGGGACAGTCAAGTCAAAATTAAACTTTCGTGATTTAGATAGGGCATGTCATTATAAACAACTTGCCTCTTATATTAGTGCATTTTGACTGTTTTTCACAGCTAGACAGTGCTAGTTCAGGTGTGTCATATAGGCAACATTGTGCTCACTCCCATGGAGTTATTTATTAACAAACTACCACCTCAATGGAAACTAGGCTAATTAAAGTGGTGCCAGCAGCCTTCCTTCAAGACTACACCTCTCATCTTCATGAATTTCCCTTTGATTTTATAGTTATCTTATTGTGATGGACACAAACATATGAGGATTGTGGTACAGAGGGTTAGTTGAAAGACTTTGGTCTGGTTTCCATTGAAGTGGTAAACTTTGAAAACTGGTGGTAGCATAAAGGGCTGATAAAACATTTATTTCTATTAAACTCTATGGAGAAGTTTTATGTTACTACCAGTTTCCACACTCTACCACCTCAATGGAAACTAGCCCAAAACAATCTCCTTAGACTTTGGCCTAGTCTCCATTGAGTTGGTAAAGTGTGTAAACTGGTGGTAACTTAAAAAATCTCCACTGACTTTAATAGAGATAAATGTTTGTATCACCAGTTTTAACAATTTACCACCTTAATGGAAACTAGGCCTTTAATGAAGATAAATGTTTTTACCACAAGTTTCCAGCCTTTACCACCTCAATTGAAACTAGGCCAAAGGGATCGTTTCCATTGTGCATGTAAATGTCCAGAAACTTGCAGGAAGTAACCCGTTAAAAGAGGGAGGGGCCAGACTAAGCGTATCACTGTTAAAGTAAACTAAAGTCCTGTATGGCATATAACATGATCCAATATAGGCATTAGTGTATCGCCTTTTTGTCCCAGACTGCCAGTCAAGATACAAATATAACACTGGAGCAAGCAGCTCTGCACTCACTGGGCGTCTGGTAGTTGAAACGGAGCGTTAGAGTGTTGCCAATTTTCATGGGCGTCCTGCCAGAATTCAGCATGAGTAACAGAGGCGGTTGCTCCTTCTCCTCTACATCGCTGGCGTATGGCGTTCCACGTGGCTCCAATCAACCAATCAGAAGACAAACGGGCTTCAACCTGGTAGACGTCAGGGACAGCTTTATTTAGACAGGCTGTGTATGCCAATATTCCCAATCGCTGCAAATCCTTGCAAATCCTGTGATTTCAAGCTCTCTATACAAGAGAGCAAAATGAAGTTCCTGCTGCTCCAAATAGACGACTGTGTGGCCAATTAGGAAATGATAATGTCCAAGCCCAACAGGCTAAAAAGGCTTCATGGTAAATGGAGTGAATGCCCAACCATCCACTAAGTAAATATAATAAAGAGTTCCAAAAGACGAAGCCGTTTGTAAGAAAACTTTGTTATACTTTATTCCAATTTAAAAGTATGGAACATACAGGAACATGGGGTTAAGCTTTAAGACAAAGCAAAATCTGACCGGTTTCGGTCGTATTGACCATAATCATAGAATAACACCTGTTAGGTGGTGCTTGTATTGTTTGTAAACTTTAATATGTAAATTAAAAAGAGGCCTCAAAATGCTTATGTTTCCTCTTTTACACAGAGTTCAGTATGCCGTAATGTCTGAGACCTTATTGACAGCTTCCGACAATGGCCTAGTTTCCATTGATTTGGTAAAGCGTGGACATTGGTAGTAAAAAAACATTCATCTCCATTAAAGTCTATGGATAATTTTTAGGTTACCACCAGTTTCCACATGTTAGCACCAGAATGGAAACTAGGCCATTGTTTAAACTGGTTATGCTTTCATTAGAAACCTGGGGAAAATGTGCGCTTTTCGACTTCTATTACTTTCTATGGTAATGATGGTAAATGCACCATTGGAAACTGTTGATAAGCGTAAAGTCATTTTTTTTCGTTTTGTGACCTCACGAAAACCCAATTGCGGCTCAATGGAAATGAGCCCTGAGAAAATAGCAGTGAAAGCTGGTCAGCCGGGTATCCTGTTGCACTGTTGTCACTGAACTTGTCATGGACCCCATTCTGCACTGCCAGTTCCTATGTGTCTTATTTGGATAGAGCCACAATATTTGCTTTAGATTTGTGCTGGGTAAGGGATGTAAATAAAGGAACATAAAAGAAAATGCTTGTGCATCTAGGATGTTTTTGGCCTTTTTATATGTTTTAGAAAAAAATCAGTGGTTAAAGGGGTATGTCCAATTTTGATATAACATGTTTAAAGGGACAGTAATGTAAACAGTAAACTTTCAAGATTTAGACAGAGCATGAAATCTTAAACAACATTTACTTACATTTTATCTCTGCATCATTCTGTTGGTATCCATTTTTTCAAAGCATATCTAGGTACACTAAAGAGCAGCAAAGCCCTACTGGGAGCCAGCTGCTGATTGGTGGTTGCACATACATGTCTCTTCACCTTGGCACAGTCATGTGTTCAGCTAGCTCCCAGTAACGCAAGAGAATGATGCAAATTTGACAAGAGAAGTAAATTGGAAAGTTGTTTAAAAGTGTATGTTATAGCTGAATCATGAAAAAAAATAAAAAAAAATGTGTCATGTCCCTTTAATTATCTGTACTAAAAAATGCAATTTATTTTGGCCACTATCCTGTAATTTAATTTAAAAAATTGTGGGTTTTCCAGTTTTGAGTATTGGAAGTGTATACTGTAGACTGCTGCAGTCTGCATATCCCCTGTCTGATCACTATAGTAGCTCATTTATATATGTTCCTAAGTGGTCTCAGCAGAGGTGATAATATAACATTACATAGCACAAAAAAAGCATGGCTAACAAAATGGCAGTTGCAAGCCATCAGTACTAAAGTAATAAGTCCCGATGGAATCCGCTAAATATGGCAAATGGTGGTGGGGGGTGCTGTTTTAACCTTTGAAAAACAATTGCAGCAAACAAAAAAATCCTGCTTGGCTGATGTGTTTTACAGCCCTTTAATAAATAAATGCCTGATGCCTTATCTTGTAATTTTAAACTAATAGCTGATGTCTTGTAAATCATTCTTAGATATAAACTTGGAAATCAGACAATCTCCAAAATACGTCTTGGCTCATCCTGGAGAATCAGTGAACATTACTTGCTCTGTGGAGACAAAAACTAAAGTAATAGGAATCCATCTAATTAAATCCCATCAAATGACATTCTCCCAAAAAGTTTTTTATATATATAAAGATGGTTACGTCACTCCAGAACGGGAATATGAAAACCACGTTATTGTAAATGGTCATGTTAACAATTTCACAGTAACACTGAAGGATTTGAAGGAGAGTGACACTGATCTGTATTTATGTCAAGGAATAAAAGATGGAGACTTAGACATATACGGTACTGGATCCTTGGTAGTGGTGACTGCATCTAATACAGGTAAGTAAAGTTTTATATAATACGCAGCAAGTGAATACTTAGCGCCAGGGTCGGTGCTAGGATTTTTGGCTACACAGGAGAAGACACATTTTGCCTAACTCCCCCGAAAGAACTATATACCCTACCATTACTGTTTCTTAAAATGTTCTAGTGATATGTTAAGCATCTATAGATAACTATTTTATCTATAATGATATCACATCAAAATCGTATTCAGATTTATTAAGAGATATAGAATTATTGAATAGCAGATCTAGGCAAGTATCCCTGCTTGCTTACCCTTTAAGTTCCCTGAATACATTGTTGCCAATGTACCAGGGAACTCTGCTTAAGATATGCAAATTAAATATTCAATATCTCACAGTTTCCAAGTACTGTATTAAATAAAGCAATCTCCTTCATGGTGTAGGATACAGCAAGAAAAACCCCTTCTAAACAGCCGTTTCAAGTTATTTGACTCTCATTAGCAGAAGGTAGGTTTAACTTGCTGTTTCTAGCAGTGACGTGCAGTGAGGTCAGAGGCTGGTGAGGCACTGGCTTTGATATGCCCAAGAAACAAACGTGTGTGTGTATGTGTATGTGTATATGTGTATATATATATATATATATATATATATATATATATATATATATATATATATATATATATATCTGAACACAAAACTTGCACTCTCTGGTCTCCGGTGTGCAAGTTTTGTGTTCAGCTGTATTTAATTGTACTAGCACCCTGGCAGTTGTTATACTGAGTGAGAGTGCTCTCCCTTGTAACAATATACATACATACATACATACATACATACATCAATAGATAGATAGATATACATACACACACACACATACATACATACATACACACACACATAGATATATATATGCACATACATCATACATATATATATATATATATATATATATATATATATATATATATATATACACATACATACATACATACACTATGTGTTTATTTAAAGAGAAAGGCAGTGGCATATTTTTTTCTTTGGTAACTAATGTATATTTTATTACCTAAAAAGTGCCGTGTTGCTATGTGACTGCATAGATTGCTGCATTAGTTTTAAAAGTATGGCATGTGTCTAAAAAAATAAATAAATCATATTCTTAAACAAATACAGGAAATAGGGTTTATATCATTTAAGGCAATTATAGCCTAGATTATGGCTTTATAATACAAAGGAGATGTTGAACCACAATATTCACTAAACAAAGACTGCAAGGAAAACCCCTTTTCCAAATGCTTATTTTAAACATTCCTACCCTACATACACACACACACACACACACACACACTATATGTTTATTTAAAGAGAAAGGCAGAGGCATATTTTTTTCTTTGGTAACTAATGCAGGCACATAGCAACACAGCACTTTTTAGGTAATAAAATGTGCCATGTCCCTGCATTAGTTACCATTACCAAAGAAAAAAATATGCCTCTGCCTTTCTCTTTAAATAAACATAGTGTGTGTGTGTAGGGTAGGAATAAGCATTTGGGAAAGGGGTTTTCCTTGCAGTCTTTGTTTAGTGAATAGTGTGGTTAAAAGATCTCCTTTGTATTATAAAGCCATAATCTAGGCTATAATTGCCTAAAATTATAGAAATCCTATTTCCTGTATTTGTTTAAAAAAAAATAATCATATTCTTAGACACATGCCATACTTTTAAAACTAATGCAGCAATCTATGCAGGCACATGGCAAATTGTATTACCTAAAAAGTGCTGTGTTGCTATGTGCCTGCATAGATTGCTGCATTAGTTTTAAAAGTATGGCATGTGTCTAAGAATATGATTTTTTTTTTTTTTTAGACACATGCCATACTTTTAAAACTAATGCAGCAATCTATGCAGGCACATAGCAACACAGCACTTTTTAGGTAATACAATTTGCCATGTGCCTGCATAGATTGCTGCATTAGTTTTAAAAGTATGGAATGTGTCTAAGAATATGATTTTTTTTTTTTTTTCAAACAAATACAGGAAATAGGATTTCTATAATTTTAGGCAATTATAGCCTAGATTATGGTTTTATAATACAAAGGAGCATTTTAGTGAGCTCTGAAATACATAGAACTTCACTGTTCACTCCGTCCTCTTCCAACGAGTTCGCAGACTGCCGACAGTGTGACTGACAGTGTGTGTCCGACAGCACAGGGTGGAATGAACTAAGGCAGCACAGTGACAGTCGCTAACCATAGTACCATACAAAACACCAAAACTACCTTGCCAACTTGCCAAGAAGATGAGATCAGCAGTCAGATCAACTGCTGCGCTGCAGTGCACAATGCCGGTCCGGTATAATCAGTAGCCTGGCTGGCAACGACGCAAGTAGCACTGTAGTACTAGTAATAATGAGCCTCCAAGCCAAGGTAGTGGTCCGTCCAACAGTGCATGGGCTTATGTGGTTAAGGGCTAGCCTACGGCGAGGGCAGCAGCTGCCAGAGACAGGGACTCACCGGCACCACACACGACACAACACGCCGCTGCCTCAGTCTCTTCTTGTCTCTGACTTCCGGCCCGACGTCCAGACCTAACGTCACTCATAATTGGCTGGGCTCCCGAGAGGCATTTAGAGAGAAGCCTCTAGGGAGCAATATGGGCCGCACACTAAGAGACTTAACCACTGGGTGGCAGTCTCTGCGGGTCCCATAAGAAAAATTTCCTCAGACATCCATATTGCGCAAAGGGAGGGCAGCTGAACGTCTCACCGCCTCTCCTTCCTTGCGCAATATGGATGAGTATGGAGTAAAAAAAATTACTTTCTTTGCATTTGAGTGCAGCTTTGAAGTGGTGGCGGGGGGTTGGGGGGTAGGGTATACAAACAAAAAAATAAAAAAATAATAAAAAATAAATAAAAAAATATATATATATTTTTTTTTACAAATTATTACAAAAAAAAGTGCAATTACACACATAGGACAGGTGAGGCGCTGCCTCACCTGCCTCCTATGACTGCACGTCACTGGTTTCTAGGGGTAAGCAAGTGGGGATACTGCTAGATGTGCTCATTTTCTATTCGATAATTCTATGGGGCCTATCTATCAAGCTCCGAAAGGAGCTTGACGGCCCGTGTTTCTGGCGAGTCTTCAGACTCGCCAGAAACAGCAGTTATGAAGCAGCGGTCACAAAGACCGCTGATCCATAACCCTGTCCATCTGCTCTGAGCAGGCGGACAGTAATCGGAACAATTCAACCCGATCAAGTACGATCGGGTTGATGACAGCTCCCTGCTGGTGGCCCATTGGCCGCAAGTCTGCAGGGGACGGCGTTGCATCAGCAGCTCTTGTGAGCTGCTGGTGCAATGTTAAATGCGGAGAGCGTATTGCTCTCCACATTCAGCGATGTCTTGCAGATCTGATCCGCACTGTCGGATCAGGTCCGCAAGACATTTCTTAAATATGCCTCTATGGCCCCAATTTATCAAAGTCTGGCGGACCTGATCCGCAGTGTCGGATCAGGTCCGCCAGACCTCGCTGAATACGGCGAGCAATACGCTCGCCGTATTCAGCATTGCACCAGCAGCTCACAAGAGCTGCTGGTGCAACGCCGCCCCCCTGCAGACTCGCGGCCAATGGGCCGCCAGCAGGGGGTGTCAATCAACCCGATCGTACTCGATCGGGTTGATTTCCGGCGATGTCAGGCGGACAGGTTATGGAGCAGCGGTCTTTGTGACCGCTGCTTCATAACTGCTCTTTTCTGGTGAGCCTGCAGGCTCGCCAGAAACACGGGGCATCAAGCTCCATTCGGAGCTTGATAGATAGGCCCCTTGATCTCTTACTTTTATGTAATAGAGGATCTTAATCTAATGGTTTTTTTCCAAAATAACTCATATGAGTATTGTTTATTCTCATATATTATACCTATAATAGCTATAATGGTTAATATCTGCATGACATGAGGTACCTAAGTGGAAGTTCTGCATAATGAATCAAACAGTAGTGACAATATATAAAACACACAAACCTGGAGTCAAGATTACCTCTTTTCTTTTTCACCCTTATACCTAGACTGATACTAGCTTGTCTAACAGGGACATTTATCAAGCTTCACACAGACAAGATCTTAAGCGGGGAACCTGTTCACCTGCAATCCCAACTTGGCAACATTTAACACTGTAGAAGAGCTCTATTGTTCAATTGGGCAACCAATTGCATGAGAGCAGGGCCTGTCAAAGGTGATTTATCTCTACCACCTAGCATAACAAGAAGAAACTGCTTTTCAAATGTTTGGTTCCAGACTCACTCTTGCAAGGCTGAACTGCAAGTTCTCAGAAGCTGTGAATGCATCTTGATACATTTTTCAAGCCCTTCAATAGATCACATTAACTTGTAGCTGATTACAGGCAAGATTTTCCCAGGGGTCTAAGACAACACACATTTCGACAAGTGTTACTGTTTAATGATGTTACTAAACATTTATACGCTAATAAACACATCACTGCACTATATGATAATACATTTATGCACTAATAAGCACATCACTGCACTATATGATAATACATTTATGCACTAATAAGCACATCACTGCACTATATGATAATACATTTATGCACTAATAAACACATCACTGCACTATATGATAATACATTTATGCACTAATAAACACATCACTGCACTATATGATAATACATTTATGCACTAAACACATCACTGCATGATATGATAATACATTTATGCACTAATAAGCACATCACTGCACGATATGATAATACATTTATGCACTAATAAGCACATCACTGCATTATATGATAATACAAGGCATCTGTACACTAATAAACACAACACACTGCACTACAGTATATAATAATACAATGCATCCATACACTAATAAACACATACTGCACTATATGATAATACAAGGCATCCATACACTAATAAACACATCACTGCACTATATGATAATACAAGGCATCTATACACTAATAAACACAACACTGCACTGTATAATAATACAAGGCATCTGTACACTAATAAACACAACACACTGCACTACAGTATATAATAATACAATGCATCTATACACTAATAAACACATACTGCACTATATGATAATACAAGGCATCCATACACTAATAAACACATCACTGCACTATATGATAATACAAGGCATCTATACACTAATAAACACAAAACTGCACTGTATAATAATACAAGGCATCTGTACACTAATAAACACAACACACTGCACTACAGTATATAATAATACAATGCATCTATACACTAATAAACACATCACTGCACTATATGATAATACATTTATGCACTAATAAACACATCACTGCACTATATGATAATACAAGGCATCTATACACTAATAAACACATCACTGCACTATATGATAATACAAGGCATCTATACACTAATAAACACAGCAAACTACACTGTATGATAATGCAAGGCATCCATACACTAATAAACACATCACTGCACTATATGATAATACAAGGCATCTATACACTAATAAACACATCACTGCACTATATGATAATACAAGGCATCCATACACTAATAAACACAGCACTCTGCACTATATGATAATACAAGGCATCTATACACTAATAAACACACCACTGCACTATATGATAATACAAGGCATCCATACACTAATAAACACATCACTGCACTATATGATAATACAAGGCATCTATACACTAATAAACACATCACTGCACTATATGATAATGCAAGGCATCTATACACTAATAAACACATCACTGCACTATATGATAATGCAAGACATCTATACACTAATAAACACATCACTCTGCACTATATGTACATACAAGTCATCTATACACTAATAAAGATAAACACATCACTGCACTATATGATAATACAAGGCATCTATACACTAATAAACACAACAAACTACACTATATGATAATGCAAGGCATCTATACAATAATAAAAACATCACTGCACTATATGATAATGCATTTATGCACTAATAAACACATCACTGCACTATATGATAATACAAGGCGTCTGTACACTAATAAACACAACACTGCACTGTATGATAATTAGGGATGGGCGAATGTGTAAATTTTCGAATTTCGAATGTAGAACGAATGTTATTACCGAAATTCGAATTCTAAATCCGAATGTCGATAAGAAAGAATATTCTTAAAAATTCGAAAATCGAATGTTATTTACAGTTTTCGAATGTCACTTTCGAATTCGAATGTTTATAATTATATTGAATGTCCACATTCGAAATTTCGAATTTAAAATTCTATTTAACAAATACTATTCAGAAGTTCAATAGTTCATGTGGTAGGGCGGGAATCTAGTAAATTGATACATAAATAGATACAAATATATCATTTCGAATGTTTCCATATAGAATATTGCATAATTCGAATATTACATTTAAAGAAAGCATTAGAAATACTATTACAAACATATAAATTCGAATTTTTCGAATTCTAATATAAATTCGAATTTTTCGAATTTGAATATTGCATAATTCGAATATTACATTTAAAGAAAAAGCATTAGAAATACTATTAAAATCTAAATTCGAATTTTTCGAATTTGAATACACGTATTGCATAATTCGAATATTACATTTAAAGAAAAAGCATTAGAAATACTATTACAATCTAAATTCAAATTTTTCGAATTCGAATATTGCATAATTCGAATATTACATTTAAAGAAAAAGCATTAGAAATACTATTACAATCTAAATTCGAATTTTTCGAATTAGAATACACGTATTGCATAATTCGAATATTACATTTAAAGAAAAAGCATTAGAAATACTATTACAATCTAAATTCGAATTTTTCGAATTCGAATATTGCATAATTCGAATATTACATTTGAAGAAAAAGCATTAGAAATACTATTACAATCTAAATTCGAATTTTTCGAAAAGAATATTTTCAAATGTAATCGTAAAATTAGAAACCGAACATTCGAAAATCGAATGTTAGAATGTTATGTAAACAGTCGAAATTCGATTCGAACAAACGAATGTGTTAAAATTCGTGCAGTTTTTTCGAATGTTGCGAAACATTCGCCCATCCCTAATGATAATACAAGGGGGGCTATCTATCAAGCTCCGAATGGAGCTTGATGCCCCGTGTTTCTGGCGAGCCTGCAGCCTAATTTAACTATTAACTCCTACACCGCTAACCCCACAACGCAAATAAATAACTTAAATATTAAACACCCTAACCTAAAAACCCCTAAATTAATCCCTTAATTACTTAAAATAAAAAGCAACTACATTATTTAAAAAAAGTTTACAAAAAAAAACTCTGATTACAAAAAATTAAAAACCAACGGCTAGATTACGAGTTTTGCGTTATGAGTGAAAAAGCAGCGTTATGGGTTATAACGCTGCTTTTTCACTACCGCTGATATTACGAGTCTTGTCGCAAAAGCTGTTACCGCACACTTTATTGGCCGTAACGCAAATTAACTTACGCAATTTGCATAAAGTCTTTTTTCAATGGGACTTCCATAGCGCCGATATTACAAGCTTTTTCTGGCAGGTCAAAAAGTGAGCGGTACAGCCTATACCACAAGATTCGTAACGCAATCTAAAGTCAGTAGTTATGAGTTTTACGCTACAAAGCTGTAGCATAAAACTCATAACTAAAGTGCTAAAAAGTACACTAACACCCATAAAATACCTATCAACCCCTAAACCGAGGCCCTCCTGCATCGCAAACACTAAAATAAAATCATTAACCCCAATCTGCCGCTCCCAACATCGCCACCACTATAATAAACGTATTAACCCATAAACCGCCGCACTCCTGCATGGCAAACACTAGTTAAATATTATTAACCCCTAATCTGCCACCCCTAACATCGCCGCCACCTACCTACATTTATTAACCCCTAATCTGCCGCTCCGGACATCGCCGCCACTATAATAAACATATTAACCCCTAAACCTAACCCAAAATCTAACCCTAACATCCCCTAACTTTAATATAATTAAAATAAATCTAAATAAAAAATACTATTAATAACTTAATAATTCCTATTTAAAACTAAATACTTACCTATAAAATAAACCCTAAGCTAGCAACAGTATAACTAATAGTTACATTGTATCTATCTTAGGTTTTATTTTTTATTTCGCAGGCAAGTTTGTATTTATTTTAGCTAGGTAGACTAGTTAGTAAATAGTTATTTACTATTTACTAACTACCTAGCTAAAATAAATACAAATATACCTGTGAAATAAAACCTAACCTGTCTTACACTAACACCTAACCTTACAATATAATTAAATAAATTACATTAATTAACACTAAATTACACAAAATAAAAAAAGAAATTATCAGCTATTTAAACTAATTGCACCTAATCTAATAGCCCTATCAAAATAAAGCCCCCCAAAGAATAAAAAAAAACCCTAGCCTAAACTAAACTACCAATAGCACTCAATAGGGCCTTTTGCGGGGCATTGCCTCAAAGAAATCATCTCTTTTACCTGTAAAAAAAAATACAAACAACCCCCCAATAGTAAAACCCACCACCCACACAACCAACCCCCCAAATAAAATGCTAACTAAAAGAAACCTATGCTCCCCATTGCTCTGAAAAGGACATTTGGATGGGCATTCCTTAAAAGGCATTTAGCTCTTTTTCAAGTGCCCAAACCCTAATCTAAAAATAAAACCCACCCAATAATTCCTTAAAAAACCTAACACTAACTCCCGAAGATCAACTTACAGTTTTGAAGACCGGACATCCATCCTCAACGAAGCCGGGAGAAGTCTTCATCCAAGCGGCAAGAAGCCCTCAACAAAGCCGGGAGAAGTCTTCATCAAAGCCGGCAGAAGGGGTCCTCCAGACGGGCAGAAATCTTCATCCAGACGGCATCTTCTATCTTCATCCATCCTGCGTGGAGCGGGTCCATATTCAAGACATCCGGCGCCGAGCATCCTCTTCTCTTGATGTCTAACGAAGACTGAAGGTTCCTTTAAGTGACATCATCCAAGATGGCGTCCCTTGAATTCCGATTGGCTGATAGAATTCTATCAGCCAATCGGAATTAAAGGTGAAAAAATCCTATTGGCTGATGCAATCAGCCAATAGGATTGAGCTTGAATCCTATTGGCTGATCCAATCAGCCAATAGGACTGAGCTCGCATTCTATTGGCTGTTCCAATATTTTACAGGTAAGTATTTAGTTTTAAATCGGAATTATTTAGGTATAATAGGTTTTATTTAGATTTATTTTAATTATATTTAAGTTAGGGGGTTTTAGGGTTAGGGTTAGACAGGTTTAGAGGTTAATAAATTTAGTATAGTGGCGGCGACGTTGGGGGCGGCAGATTAGGGGTTAACAAATGTAGGTAGGTGGCGGCGATGTTAGGGGTGGCAGATTAGGGGTTAATAATATTTAACTAGTGTTTGTGATGTGGGATTGTAGTGGTTTAGGGGTTAATAAGTGTAATGTAGGTGGCGGCGATGTCCAGAGCGGCAGATTAGGGGTTAATAAGTGTAATGTAGGTGGCAGCGATGTCGGGGGTGGCAGATTAGGGGTTAATAAGTATAATGTAGGTGTCGCGATGTCGGTGGCAGCAGATTAGGGGTGTTTAGACTCGGGGTTCATGTTAGGGTGTTAGGTGTAAACATAAATTTAGTTTCCCCATAGGAATCAATGGGGCTGTGTTACGGAGCTTTACGCTGCTTTTTTGCAGGTGCTAGACTTTTTTTCAGCCGGCTCTCCCTATTGATGATGTCTATGGGGAAATCGTGCTTTCAGCACGAATGTTATTACCGAAATTCGAATTCTAAATCCGAATGTCGATAAGAACGAATATTCTTAAAAATTCGAAAATCGAATGTTATTTACAGTTTTCAAATGTCACTTTCGAATTCGAATGTTTATAATTATATCGAATGTCCACATTCGAAGTTCAATAGTGCATGTGGTAGGGCGGGAATCTAGTAAATTGATACATAAATAGATACAAATATATAATTTCAAATGTTTCCATATAGAATATTGCATAATTCGAATATTACATTTAAAGAAAGCATTAGAAATACTATTACAAACATATAAATTCGAATTTTTCGAATTCTAATATAAATTCGAATTTTTCGAATTTGAATATTGCATAATTCGAATATAACATTTAAAGAAAAAGCATTAGAAATACTATTACAATCTAAATTCGAATTTTTTCGAATTCGAATAAACGTATTGCATAATTCGAATATTACATTTAAAGAAAAAAGCATTAGAAATACTATTACAATCTAAATTCGAATTTTTCGAATTCGAATATTGCATAATTCGAATATTACATTTGAAGAAAAAGCATTAGAAATACTATTACAATCTAAATTCGAATTTTTCGAAAAGAATATTTTCAAATGTAATCGTAAAATTAGAAACCGAACATTCGAAAATCGAATGTTAGAATGTTATGTAAACATTCGAATTCGATTCGAACAAACGAATGTGTTAAAATTTGTGCCGTTTTTTCGAATGTTGCGAAACATTCGCCCATCCCTAATGATAATACAAGGGGGGCTATCTATCAAGCTCCGAATGGAGCTTGATGCCCCGTGTTTCTGGCGAGCCTGCAGCCTAATTTAACTATTAACTCCTACACCGCCAACCCCACAAATAAATAACTTAAATATTAAACCCCCTAACCTAAAAACCCCTAAATTAATCCCTTATTACTTAAAATAAAAAGCAACTACATTATTTAAAAAAAGTTTACAAAAAAAACCTCTGATTACAAAAAATTAAAAACCAATGGCTAGATTACGAGTTTTGCGTTATGAGTGAAAAAGCAGCGTTATGGGTTATAACGCTGCTTTTTCACTACCGCTGATATTACGAGTCTTGTCGCAAAAGCTGTACAGCACACTTTATTGGCCGTAACGCAATTTTTTTTTTTTCAATGGGACTTCCATAGCGCCGATATTACAAGCTTTTTCTGGCAGGTCAAAAAGTGAGCGGTACAGCCTATACCACAAGATTCGTAACGCAATCTAAAGTCAGTAGTTATGAGTTTTACGCTACAAAGCTGTAGCATAAAACTCATAACTAAAGTGATAAAAAGTACACTAACACCCATAAAATACATATCAACCCCTAAACCAAGGCCCTCCCGCATCGCAAACACTAAAATAAAATCATTAACCCCAATCTGCCGCTCCCGACATCGCCGCCACTATAATAAACTTATTAACCCATAAACCGCCGCACTCCCGCATGGCAAACACTAGTTAAATATTATTAACCCCTAATCTGCCGCCCCTAACATCGCCGCCACCTACCTACATTTATTAACCCCTAATCTGCCGCTCCGGACATCGCCGCCACTATAATAAACATATTAACCCCTAAACCTAACCCAAAATCTAACCCTAACACCCCCTAACATTAAAATAATTAAAATAAATCTAAATAAAAAATACTATTAATAAGTAAATAATTCCTATTTAAATCTAAATACTTACCTATAAAATAAACCCTAAGCTAGCTACAGTATAACTAATAGTTACATTGTATCTATCTTAGGTTTTATTTTTTATTTCGCAGGCAAGTTTGTATTTATTTTAGCTAGGTAGACTAGTTAGTAAATAGTTATTTACTATTTACTAACTACCTAGCTAAAATAAATACAAATATACCTTTGAAATAAAACCTAACCTGTCTTACACTAACACCTAACCTTACACTATAATTAAATAAATTACATTAATTAACACTAAATTACACAAAATAAAAAAAGAAATTATCAGCTATTTAAACTAATTGCACCTAATCTAATAGCCCTATCAAAATAAAGCCCCCCAAAGAATAAAAAAAAACCCTAGCCTAAACTAAACTACCAATAGCAAAATGGCCTTTTGCGGGGCATTGCCCCAAAGAAATCATCTCTTTTACCTGTAAAAAAAAAAAATACAAACAACCCCCCAATAGTAACACCCACCACCCACACAACCAACCCCCCAAATAAAATGCTAACTAAAAGAAACCTATGCTCCCCATTGCTCTGAAAAGGGCATTTGGATGGGCATTCCTTAAAAGGCATTTAGCTCTTTTTCAAGTGCCCAAACCCTAATCTAAAAATAAAACCCACCCAATAATTCCTTAAAAAAACCTAACACTAACTCCCGAAGATCAACTTACAGTTTTGAAGACCGGACATCCATCCTCAACGAAGCCGGGAGAAGTCTTCATCCAAGCGGCAAGAAGTCCTCAACGAAGCCGGGAGAAGTCTTCATCAAAGCCGGCAGAAGTGGTCCTCCAGAAGGGCAGAAATCTTCATCCAGACGGCATCTTCTATCTTCATCCATCCTGCGTGGAGCGGGTCCATATTCAAGACATCCAGCGCCGAGCATCCTCTTCTCTTGATGTCTAACGAAGACTGAAGGTTCCTTTAAGTGACGTCATCCAAGATGGCGTCCCTTGAATTCCGATTGGCTGATAGAATTCTATCAGCCAATCGGAATTAAAGGTGAAAAAATCCTATTGGCTGATGCAATCAGCCAATAGGATTGAGCTTGAATCCTATTGGCTGATCCAATCAGCCAATAGGACTGAGCTCGCATTCTATTGGCTGTTCCAATATTTTACAGGTAAGTATTTAGTTTTAAATCGGAATTATTTAGGTATAATAGGTTTTATTTAGATTTATTTTAATTATATTTAAGTTAGGGGGTTTTAGGGTTAGGGTTAGACAGGTTTAGAGGTTAATAAATTTAGTATCGTGGCGGCGACGTTGGGGGCGGCAGATTAGGGGTTAACAAATGTAGGTAGGTGGCGGCGATGTTAGGGGTGGCAGATTAGGGGTTAATAATATTTAACTAGTGTTTGTGATGTGGGATTGTAGTGGTTTAGGGGTTAATAAGTGTAATGTAGGTGGCGGCGATGTCCAGAGCGGCAGATTAGGGGTTAATAAGTGTAATGTAGGTGGCAGCGATGTCGGGGGTGGCAGATTAGGGGTTAATAAGTATAATGTAGGTGTTGCGATGTCGGTGGCAGCAGATTAGGGGTGTTTAGACTCGGGGTTCATGTTAGGGTGTTAGGTGTAAACATAAATTTAGTTTCCCCATAGGAATGGGGCTGCGTTACGGAGCTTTATGCTGCTTTTTTGCAGGTGCTAGACTTTTTTTCAGCCGGCTCTCCCTATTGATGATGTCTATGGGGAAATCGTGCTTTCAGCAGCGCTGGTATTGGAGTACGGTATGGAGCTCAATTTTGCTCTATGCTCACTTCTTGCCTGATAACGGCGGGTTTTTGTAAACCTGTAATACCAGCGCTGTAGGGAAGTGAGCGGTGACAATAACTTGCAAGTTAGCACCGCACCCCTCATAACGCAAAACTCGTAATCTAGCCGCAAATTACCAAAGTTTAAAAAATTAAACCTAATCCCTATGAAAATAAAAAAGACCCCCTAAATAAAAACATCCCCTAATCTAAGAATAAACTACCAATAGCCCTTAAAAGGGCCTTCTGTAGGACATTGCCCTAAGTTTAACAGTTCTTTTAAGAATTAAACATACTAAGACCCCCTAACAGTAAATCCCCTCTCTCTGTACTATATGATAATACAAGGCATCTATACACTAATAAACACATCACTCTGCACTATATGATAATACAAGGCATCTATACACTAATAAACACAACACTCTGCACTATATGATAATACAAGGAATTTATACACTTATAAGCACATCACTCTGCACTATATGATAATACAAGGTATCTATACACTAATAAACACAGCACTCTGCACTATATGATAATACAAGGCATCTATACACTAATAAACACAACACTCTGCATTATATGATAATACAAGGTATCAATACACTAATAAACACAGCACTCTGCACTATATGATAATACAAGGCACCTATAAACTAATAAACACAACACTCTGCACTATATGATAATACAGGGCATCTGTACACTAATAAACACAACACTCTGCACTATATGATAATACAAGGCATCTATACACTAATAAACACAACACTCTGCACAATATGATAATACAAGGCATCTATACACTAATAAACAAAGCACTCTGCACTATATGATAATACAAGGCATCTATACACTAATAAACACAACACTCTGCACTATATGATAATACAAGGCATCTATACACTAATAAACACAACACTCTGCACTATATGATAATACAAGGCATCTATACACTAATAAACACATCACTCTGCACTATTTGATAATACAAGGCATCTATACACTAATAAACACAACACTCTGCACTATTTGATAATACAAGGCATCTATACACTAATAAACACAACACTCTGCACTATATGATAATACAAGGCATCTATACACTTATAAGCACATCACTCTGCACTATATGATAATACAAGGTATCTATACACTAATAAACACAGCACTCTGCACTATATGATAATACAAGGCATCTATACACTAATAAACACAACACTCTGCATTATATGATAATACAAGGCATCTATACACTAATAAACACAACACTCTGCACTATATGATAATACAAGGTATCTATACACTAATAAACACAGCACTCTGCACTGTATGATAATACAAGGCATCTATACACTAATAAACACAACACTCTGCACTATATGATAATACCAAGGTATCTATACACTAATAAACACAGCACTCTGCACTGTATGATAATACAAGGCATCTATACACTAATAAACACAACACTCTGCACTATATGATAATACAAGGTATCTATACACTAATAAACACAGCACTCTGCACTATATGATAATACAAGGCATCTATACACTAATAAACACATCACTTCACTATATGATAATACAAGGCATCTATACACTAATAAACACATCACTTCACTATATGATAATACAAGGCATCTATACACTAATAAACACATCACTTCACTATATGATAATACAAGGCATCTATACACTAATAAACACAACACTCTGCACTATATGATAATACAAGGCATCTATACACTAATAAACACATCACTTCACTATATGATAATACAAGGCATCTATACACTAATAAACACATCACTTCACTATATGATAATACAAGGCATCTATACACTAATAAACACAACACTATGCACTATATGATAATACAAGGCATCTATACACTAATAAGCACATCACTCTGCACTATATGATAATACAAGGTATCTATACACTAATAAACACAGCACTCTGCACTATATGATAATACAAGGCATCTATACACTAATAAACACATCACTGCACTATATGATAATACAAGGCATCTATACACTTATAAGCACATCACTCTGCTCTATATGATAATACCAGGCATCTATACACTAATAAACACAGCACTCTGCACTATATGATAATACAAGGCATCTATACACTAATAAACACAGCACTCTGCACTATATGATAATACAAGGCATCTATACACTAATAAACACAGCACTCTGCACTATATGATAATACAAGGCATCTATACACTTATAAACATATTTTAGATATATAAAGATGGTTACTGTACTCCAGAACCGGGCTATGATGAGCACGTTATGTTAACAATTTCACGGTAACACTGAAGTATTTCAAGGAGAGTGATACTGATCTGTATTTATGTCCAGGGATAAAAGGAGGAAACTTAGACAAATATGGTACTGGAAGCTCGGTAGCAGTGACCGCATCTAATACACGTAAGTAAAGTTATATATAATATGCAGCAAGTGAACACTTAGGGGCTAATTTACCAAGTGCTCCATCGGCCCCAATGCAGCTGTTTCAGCCACAAACAGCAGTTAAGAAGCAGCGGGCTTAAGACCGCTGCTCCTTAACTGTTTCGCCACCTCTGAAGCGACGAACAGCAATCAGTCCGATAAAATATGATCGGGCTGATTGACACTCCCTGCTAGTGGCCGATTGGCCGTGAATCTGAAGGGGGAGGCATTGCACAAGCAGTTCACCAGAACTGCTTGTGCAAGGCTAAATGCCAACAGCGTATGCTGTCGGGATTCAGCGATGTCCGCCCGACATATGATAGGATTACACACATTTTGCTTCCCTCCCGGAAAAAAACTATATATCCTACCATTACTGTTTCTTAACAAAATGTTCTAGTGATATGTTAAGCATCTATAGAGAACTATTTTGTCTATAATGATATCACATCAAAATCTTATTCGGATTTATTAAGACATATAGAGGCCCATTTATCAAGCTCCGTATGGAACTTGTGGGCCCGTGTTTCTGGCGTTTCTTCAGACTCGCCAGAAACAGCAGTTATGGAGCAGCGGTCTAAAAACCGCTGCTCCATAACCCTGTCCGTCTGCTCTGAGCAGGCGGACAGGAATCGCAACAATTCAACCAGATCGAGTACGATCGGGTTGATTGACACCCCCCTGCTGGCGGCCCATTGGCCGCGAGTCTGCAGGGGGCGGCGTTGCACCAGCAGCTCTTGTGAGCTGCTGGTACAATGCTGAATACAGAGAGCGTATTGCTCTCCGCATTCAGTGATGTCTGTCGGACCTGATCTGCACTGTCGGATCAGGTCCGCAAGACCGTTGTTAAATAGGCCTCATAGAATTATTGAATAGAAACTTGGCAGATTTAGGCAAGTATCCCTGCTTGTTTACCCCAGAAGTACCCTGTATACATTGTTACCAATGTACCAGGAATCTCTGTGAAAGATATGCAAATTAAGAGCTAGATTACAAGTGGAGCGCTAAATTATCTAGCTTGATAATTAAAGGGACAGTCAACACAAAAATTGTTATTGTTTAAAAAGGTAGATAATGCCTTTACTACTCATTCCTCAGCTTTTCACAAACAACATGGTTATATTGATATACTTTATAACCTTTAAACCTCTAAATTTATGTCTGTTTCTAAGTCACTAAAGACAGCCCCATGATCCTATGCTTTTTTATTAGCTTTTCACAACAGCGGAGTGCTAGTTCATGTGAGCCTTATAGATAACATTGTGCATTACATTACAAGTGGCTGGTTATTTCTTCCGCAACCTCGCAATAGCAATTAGCGCTCCAAAGATCTAATCTCTTGTTCATTTTCTAAAAGTGCCCCAAATGCCCTCAAAATACAGGGCAATGTAGCTTTTTATTTTAAAAAAATCTAGCTTTTTTTTAATAAAAAATAGCTGCACTTGGCAGTTTGGGGGCTTTAAAGTTGGTGGGAGTGGGGTGTTAAAAAAAAACGGCACTGAAAAATGCCTTTACACTTTGTTCTATGGGGACTGTGTGTTCCCAGTAAATATATATGTATATGCTTATATACATATATATTTATGTGTTAATGTGTGTATATTCATATACTGTATATTAAAATATGCTGCCCATCGATGCGCTACTTAACTCCTTTGCTGCGCGAGTTTCTGATGAAATCTTTAAAGAGCCTATGGAAGCGTGCTCTCGTGAGCGCAATGGTTCCTAGCAATGCGAACACGAGTTCTCGTTCCAGTTATGATTAACTTGTAATACCAAAGCACATTATCGTGCACTGGTATTACAAAGTGGAGAGATAATATTGCTTGCACGCAAGGGATATACAGCGCTCCACTTGTAATCAGGCCCTCAATATGCAATATCCCTTAAAACTAATAAACACAACACTCTGCACTATATGATAATACAAGGCATCTATACACTAATAAACACATCACTCTGTACTATATGAAAATACAAGGCATCTAAACACTAATAAACACATCAATGCACTATATGATAATACAAGGCATCTATACACTAATACACACATCACTGCACTATATGATAATACAAGGCATTGATACACTAATAAACACAACACTCTGCACTATATGATAATACAAGGCATCTATACACTAATAAACACATCACTCTGCACTATATGATAATACAAGGCATCTATACACTAATAAACACAGCACTCTGCACTATATGATAATACAAGGCATCTATACACTAATACACACATCACTGCACTATATGATAATACAAGGCATCTATACACTAATACACACATCACTGCACTATATGATAATACAAGGCATCTATACACTAATACACACATCACTGCACTATATGATAATACAAGGCACCTGTACACTAATAAACAAAGCACTCTGCACTATATGATAATACAACACATCTATACACTAATACACACATCACTGCACTATATGATAATACGAGGCATCTATACACTAATAAACACAATACTCTGCACTATATTATAATACAAGGCATCTATACACTAATAAACATAAACCTCTGCACTAAATGATAATGCTAGTCATCTATACACTTATAAGCACATCACTCTGCACTATATGATAATACAAGGCATCTATACACTAATACAGTGATTTTCAACCTTTCTTTTGCCGTGGCACACTTTTTTACATAAACACACCATCATCCCAAAATTTTACAAAATAACACATTGTAGCTTAATACAGTGTATATATATATATATATATATATATATATATATATACAAACATACATACATACACACACACTGTACTGTGCTGTCATGCCATGCCTCCTAAAAACTATACATGACATATTGACATTCATTCACAAACAATAATAATGATGCCTGATGAGCCTGTCACATACCTCCCAATATTTCAAAATTTGAAAGAGGGACCCCCCCCCCCCGCAACTGGCAAAAGTCCCCTCCCCCCCATCAGTCATCATCTCGCTCAAAAAGAAAAACGGCCCAGAATAAAAAAACAAGCAAACTTTTAAAAATAAGTCACATTGTTGTCAGTTTCCGCGGCACACCTGAGGATCTCTCACGGCACGCTAGTGTGCCACGGCACACTGGTTGAAAAACACTGCACTAATAAACATAACACTCTGCACTATATGATAATACAAGGCATCTATACACTAATAAACACAACACTCTGCACTAAATGATAATACAAGTCATCTTTACACTAATAAGCACATCACTCTGCACTATATGATAATACACGGTATCTATACACTAATAAACACAGCACTCTGCAATATATGATAATACAAGGCATCTATACACTAATAAACACAACACTCTGCACTATAGGATAATACAAGGTATGTATACACTAATAAACGCAACACTCTGCACTATATGATAATACAAGGCATCTATACACTAATAAAACATCACTCTGCAGTATATGATAATACAAGGCATCTATACACTAATAAACGCAACACTCTGCACTATATGATAATACAAGGCATCTATACACTAATAAACACAACACTCTGCACTATATGATAATACAAGGCATCTATACACTAATAAATACAACACTGCGCTATATGATAATACAGGGCATCTATAATCTAATAAATACAACACTGCGCTATATGATAATACAAGGTATCTATACACTAATAAAACATCACTCTGCACTATATGATAATGCAAGGCATCTATACACTAATAAACGCAACACTCTGCACTATATGATAATACAAGGTATCTATACACTAATAAAACATCACTCTGCACTATATGATAATACAAGGTATCTATACACTAATAAACGCAACACTCTGCACTATATGATAATACAAGGCATCTATACACTAGTAAACACAACACTGCACTATATTATAATACAAGGCACCTGTACACTAATAAACACTCTGCACTATATGGTAATACAAGGCATCTATACACTAATAAACGCAACACTCTGCACTATATGAAAATACAAGGCATCTATACACTAATAAACACAACACTCTGCACTATAATATAATAAGGCATCTATACACTAATAAATACAACACTGCGCTATATGATAATACAGGGCATCTATAATCTAATAAATACAACACTGCGCTATATGATAATACAAGGTATCTATACACTAATAAAACATCACTCTGCACTATATGATAATACAAGGCATCTATACACTAATAAACGCAACACTCTGCACTATATGATAATACAAGGCATCTATACACTAATAAAACATCACTCTGCACTATATGATAATACAAGGCATCTATACACTAATAAACACAACACTCTGCACTATATGATAATACAAGGCATCTATACACTGGTAAACACAACACTGCACTATATTATAATACAAGGCGCCTGTACACTAATAAACACTCTGCACTATATGGTAATACAAGGCATCTATACACTAATAAACACAGCACACTACACTATATGACAATACAAGGCATCTATACACTAATAAACACAACACTCTGCACTATATGATAATACAAGGCATCTATACACTAATAAACATAACACTGCACTATATGATAATACAAGGCATCTATACACTAATAAACACAACACCCTGCACTATATGATAATACAAGGCATCTATACACTAATAAACATATCACTGCACTATATGATAATACAAGGCATCTATACACTGATAGGCTTGAAGAACAAAAAAAGCGGTGCTACGGGATATAGATAAAAAGTCCAGAGACACTTTATTGGTCAATTTCACAGCATGGTATGATAAAACAAAACACTTGCAAGTGTGAAATAAGAGCTTGACGCGTTTCGGCTTACGCCGTCATCAGAAGCCTTAACTCCATTATCCACCATGTTTCCTTTTAAAAGCTAAACTCTTTACTGATTGGATAACAGGTGAATTACATCACTAGATAATTGTACACAGATTTTAACCTTTTGCAGACTAATTCCCTAAATTTAACCCCTCCAGCACTAGTGTATTCATTCTTGTTGAGTATATATATATCTTTCTAAGAATTAATGTATACCAATCATTAGCTTATACTTTGTTTCTTTTTTTGAAACCATTAGCTTTTAGTAAAATACTTAGAAGTTTTTTTAAAGCAATACTCAATAATATGAACTGTTAGTTGAGGGATTAAAGTTATATCGTATGGGGAACTCCTTACTTCCATACATTTATAAGAACTGCCTCAGTATTAAAACCTGATGGCAAACGAGTTTGCAGGGAAAATATCCAAAATGCCTCTCGTTTGGATAACAACACATCAAGATTCCCCTCTCTTTCTTTTAGACTCACTTTTTCTATAACTTGCCACCTAAAAGTTTGCACATTTTCATTATGCTGTGTTATAAAATGAGCCGCTAGTGCAGAACACAGCACTCTGCACTATATGAAAATACAAGGCATCTATACACTTATAAGCATATCACTCTGCACTATATGATAATACAAGGCATCTATACACTTATAAGCACATCACTCTGCACTATATGATAATACAAGGCATCTATACACTTATAAGCACATCACTCTGCACTATATGATAATACAAGGCATCTATAAACTAATAAACACAGCACTCTGCACTATATGATAATACAAGGCATCTATACACTAATAAACACAACACTGTGTACTATATGATAATACAAGGCATCTATACACTAATAAACACAACACTCTGCACTATGTGATAATACAGGGCATCTATACACTAATAAACATAACACTGCACTATATGATACTACAAGGCATCTATACACTAATAAACAAAGCACTCTGCACTATATGATAATACATGGTATCTATACACTAATAAACACATCACTCTGCACTGTATGATAATACAAGGCATCTATACACTAATAAACACAGCACTCTGCACTATATGATAATACAAGGCATCTATACACTAATAAACACATCACTCTGCACTGTATGATAATACAAGGCATCTATACACTAATAAACACAGCACTCTGCACTATATGATAATACAAGGCATCTATACACTAATACACACAACACTCTGCACTATATGATAATACAAGGCATCTATACACTAATAAACACAACACACTGCACTATATGATAATACAAGGCATCTATACACTAATAAACACAACACTCTGCACTATATGATAATACAAGGCATCTATACACTAATAAACACAGCACTCTGCACTATATGATAATACAAGGCATCTATACACTAATAAACACAACACTCTGCACTATATGATAATACACGGCATCTATACACTAATAAACACAGCACTCTGCACTATATGATAATACAAGGCATCTATACACTAATAAACACAACACTCTGCACTATATGATAATACAAGGCATCTATACACTAATAAACACAAGACTCTGTACTATATGATAATACAAGGCATCTATACACTAATAAACACAGCACTCTGCACTATATGATAATACAAGGCATCTATACACTAATAAACACAAGACTCTGTACTATATGATAATACAAGACATCTATACACTAATAAACACATCACTGCACTATATGATAATACAAGGCATCTATACACTAATAAACACAGCACTCTGCACTATATGATAATACAAGGCATCTATACACTAATAAACACATCACTGCACTATATGATAATACAAGGCATCTATACACTAATAAACACAACACTCTGCACTATATGATAATACAAGGCATCTATACACTAATAAACACAACACTCTGCACTATATGGTAATACAAGGCATCTATACACTAATAAACACAGCACTCTGCACTATATGATAATACAAGGCATCTATACACTAATAAACACATCACTCTGCACTATATGATAATACAAGGCATCTATACACTAATAAACACAGCACTCTGCACTATATGATAATACAAAGCATCTATACACTAATAAACACAGCACTCTGCACTATATGATAATACAAAGCATCTATACACTAATAAACATAACACTCTGCACTATATGATAATACATTTATACCAGTGCTTTCCAAACTGTGTGTCGGGACACACTAGTGTGTCAGCAGCAGTGTGTAGGTGTGTCCCTGCTTCAGCACAAATTTTTTTAAATTTTTTTTTTTGGTTTCTGACTTTCCACCTGCCTGCTACGCATATCACATTGACATGTGATTGATACCTAGGGGACACAGATCATCTTAACCTATTGGCTCAGCTCAGTGGAAACTGAAACTATTCCCATTGGCGGCACATTGGCTCCTGACTGCACGTGTAGTCTCCTTAATTGGCTCGTGACTGCATGTGTAGTCAGGGAGTGGGAGAGCAGTGTGTTTGCAGCGCGGGCAGTAGTCAATCAGACTCACCGAGCTCTGAGGGCTACAGCTTAAATGCTGAGCTGAAGTCAGTGGGGTTTTTTTTGCAGCTAGCTCCCAGTAGTGCATTGCTGCTCCTGCTCTTGATATATGGATAGGAAGTGGAAGCTTAAGAAATGCTTGATGATGAAATGCAAGTGTCTTTATCTAATATTCCACCAAATATTCAGAAATTGTTTTCATCCCATCAAACTCATACATCCCATTAAAATATCAAGTAGCTATTGGTGTTATTAAACTTTTTTTTAATTCTTGCACATACTTACTGTTACTTGTAAATACATTTCATTAATATATAATTCATGTATGTGTCCGTATCTCTTAAAACAAGTTAGTTTAACCTCCTTTTTGCTAGTACAACTGAATTACTGTGTCGGGAAATGATGTAGGTCTAAAAAGTGTGTCACCAACATGAAAAGTTTGGAAAGCTGTGATTTATACACTAATAAACACAGCACTGCACTATATGATAATACATTTATACACTACTAAACATGATGCACTGTATAATTAATGTAGCTATACACTGCTAACATCTATGATTAGAGAGAGGTGCATGAAATATGTTTAGTGTCTCTTTAAGACAACTGATAATTCATTATCAATTTCTGTCATTTAACCAATCAGGCAGGTGTCTGTGTGAAAGGACCATTAGGCAGCAGCATATATCTGTATATACTTTTTCATTGTATCCTACTATTTTGTGATGTACACAGAATTGGTATCCATGAGTTTATTACTGAGTGATCATTGCATTCTCCTTTCATTTTTAGAGATCTCATGTGTAGAAAAGACATCCTGGCTGCCTCTCCATATGCTGTCCATTATCATGGTTTCTGTATTTGTCTTAGTTGTGAGCAACATGATTTATTTCCTGTGGAGACTTCTGGTGAGTATTTTATTCTGTGTAGATGAGCAGTGACTCAACTGAGGAAGAGAGAGATGGGGAAGGCAAAGGAGCAGGGAGCAGAGAGGGCAAAAGGGAAGGGGGGGAGGATTGGGTAGAGAAGATTAGGGAGTGGAAGAGGAGAGAGGATGGAGAATAGAGAGTAATATGAGGAGGGAGAGAAGAGGGCATTAGAGAGAGCTGATACCAAGGAGGGATGAGAGAGAACATAGGATTATGGCAAGGGAGGGATGAGAGGACAGAACAATGGGTTAATATATTGTTAAACTCAGCTTCAGAGCAGCAATGTACTACTGGGAGCTAGCTGAGCACATCCAGTGAGCAAATGACAAAAGGCATATGTGTATAGCCACCAATCGACAGCTAGCTCACAGTAGCTGCCCCTGAGCCTGCATAGGTATGCTTTTCAACAAAAGATACACAGAGAACAAAGTGTCCATATGACGTTCATGTCCCTTTAAATAAATAAAGCAAAAATCAATGTACAAAATAGGGAACTAGGTAAGAATATTTTTTATACCAAATGCCTTTTGATTTCAGTTATCTTTATCCTTCATAAGGGGTGAGGGATTTTATCTTGAATTAAAATATTAACCCATTTACTGCCAGAAACGGTTTGTGATTTGTGATGTTGTCACTTTTGAGCATATAGCGTATTTGGAATTAAAATCTTACACACTTTTTTTCTCTTTAAATTGCATAGAAGTGGAGACAATCCCATAGTGAGCTAAGCCGTCCTATAAACATTGTGTATGAGGATATGACACAGACGTTGCGCAGGAATACTATGGGAAACACAAACTGCTATAGAAACACATGAGAGAAATACATCTAACCCAGAATGGTAACTTCCTCAGATATGATTCACCAGCTTCTCTACAGGATGGCTATTCTGGGGAGCAACCATTTAACCAATAGACTGGAATCATCTAACGGACAATTCTATTCACTCCTTATAGCCAGGCCACAGTTTGACAACATGGGGCAAGATTACATATGCAGCGTCAATAGCAAAAGCCTGTGACACCGGTCCAGTTTTGCTATCACATATACGGCGCCGCATATAAATGCGGCGTGTATATTTCACCCGTCGCACGCTAATTTTACTACCAAAAGCTAACATAGAACTGCGTCGCAAATCGGTATTCAGCGCAAGGACTTACGCAGCATAAATGGAGAAATTTTACTCCATTTTCACCTTGCCACACATAAGTAGGCGCAGCAAGCCTTACGCTGAAAATGTGAACACCGTAACTCCCTGAAAACACCTAATGCATGCGCAATATCTATCTACTTGTCAACCGCCAACCCCCACTGCAATAACCAATAAAACTATTAACCCCTAATCCGCCATTAACCCACATCACAATAAACCTAATAAATGTATTAACCCCTAATCCGCCATTCACCCACATCGCAATAAACCTAATAAATCTATTAACCCCTAAACTGCCAACCACCCACAAAGCAAATAACTAATTACTAAGCCCCCTAACCTAACACCCCCTAAATTAACCCCAATTACCTAAATTAAAAAATACTAAGTTACAATTAAAAACCTAACTTTACTTAAAAAATTAAAAAAACAATTTAATCTTAAATTAAAAAAAATAAAATAGTCTAACATTACAGAAAATAATAAACCAAATTATCAAAAATTAAAAAAATTAAACCTAATCCCTATGAAAATAAAAAGCCCCCCAAAATAAAAACACACCCTAATCTAAACTACACTACCAATAGCCCTTAAAATGGCCTTTTGTATGGCATTGCCCTAAGTTAAACAGCTCTTTTACCTTAAAAAATACTAAGTCCCTCCTCTAGCAGTAAAACCCCCCACCCACCAAACCCCCCCAAAATAAAAAAAACTAACACTAAAAAATCCTAAACTACCTATTGCCCCCAAGGAGCATTTGTATGGGCATTGCCCTTAAAAGGGCATTCATCTCTTTTCAGTGCCCAAAATCCCTATTCTAAAAAAAAAAAAAAAAAAACCCTCCCCCCAAAAAAAAAATTCCTAACTCTAACCCCCAAATAGTTACTCACCTTTCCTGAAGTCTGACAGAGAAAGTCTTCTTCCAAGTGGTGAGGTCTTCTTCCAAGCGGCAATATCATCTTCCTTCTATCTTCATCCAGGACCAAGTCGACGAGAAGACGAGATGAGCACGGAACATAAGACCGGTGACCGCGGAGCCATCGAGCATGGAGATCTTCTTTGTACGATCACTGCCGCACACTAAAGATTGAATTCAAGGTACGTGTTTAAATATGGGGTACCTTGCATTCCTATTGACTGATTTGATTCTTCAAATTCAAATCAGCCAATAGAATGAGAGATACTGAAATCCTATTGGTTGATTTGAACAGCCAATAGGATTTCAGTAGCTCTCATCCTATTGGCTGATTTGAATTTGAAGAATCAAATCAACCAATAAGAATGCAAGGTACCCCATATTTAAACCCGTACCTTGAATTCAATCCTCAGTGTGCAGCAGTGATTATACGAAGAGGATCTCCATGGTCAATGGCTCCGCGGTCGCCAGTCTTCTGTTCCGCGCTCATCTCATCTCCGCTCCACGTCGGCATGCTCCTGGATTAAGATAGAAGACGTTGTCGTGATGGAAGAAGATATCTCCACCTTGAAGAAAACTTTCTCCACCGGACTTCAGGAACGGTGAGTATCTATTTGGGGGTTAGAGTTAGGATTTTTTTTTTTTTATTGGAGGGGGGATTAGAATAAGGATTTTAATGGGCTTGTAAAGGAGCCGAATGCCCATACAAATGCCCCTTTAGGGGCAATAGGTAGCTAGTTTGGGGGGTTTGGTGTGTTAGGGGGTTTACTGTTGGAATTTTTGTTTGTTTTTTAATGCAAAAGAGCTGTTTAACTTAGGGCAATGCCCTACGAAAAGCCCTTTTAAGGGCTATTTGTAGTTTAGCATTAAATTAGGGGGTGTTTTTATTGGGGGGGGGGGCTTTTTATTTTCATAGGGATTAGGTTTCATTTTTTCATTTTGATCATTTGGTTTATTATTTTCTGTAATGTTAGACTTTTTTATTTTTTGTAATTTTAGATTATTTTAATTTAATTTTAGTTGTTTTTTTAAGTACTGTTAGGATTTTTTTATTTTAATTGTAATTTAGTATTTTATTATTTTATGTAATTTGGGGTTAATTTAGGGGGTTCTAGGTTAGGTTTATTGCGATGTGGGGGTTTGGCGGATTAGGGGTTAATAGTTTAATTAGCCATATTGCATTGTGGGGGTTGGCGGTTTAGGGGTTAATACTTTTATTATTAGTTTCGATATGGGGGTGATGCCGGATATAGGGGTTTTGAAGTGTCGGCTTTATTTTTGGGAGCTGGGTTAGACTTTTACAAGAGATTTCTGGCGACTCCAGAAATTTGTATTTACGCACATTTCTGGACATCGCTAGTTTATCCGACTTACAGCACTTTATGAACTTCCGGCGGGGTTTAATGGATTCCCTGATGTGCAAGGTGAAATTATGGGCAGCGTGGGTTTCAGCAGTTGCGCTGAAGCTTGCGTCGCATATGTAATCTCGCCCATGGAGTGAGAAGTCAATTTTTATGGAATGTGTTTGTACATAGTAAGCTTTTTTAAAAGAAATAAAATCCACCAATAGAATTTTGGAAGTGTACCTTATAATCCAGTGAGTTCCTGTACCAGTTCTGCTCTGTTCTGTTCAGAATACAAATACAAAGATCTCACCTTTTGAATGTAAAGTATATCTATATTTAAAATGTTTAATAAAGGCAACTACATACGTTTTTTGAATGTAATGCCCAAATCTAAAACTAGATATTCATACAAAGACTTTTTGTTTTGGTTTAACCAAGATCATTTTTAAAGGGACAGTCTACTTAAAAAATGGTATTGTTTAAAAAGATAGCTAATCCCTTTATTACCCATTCCCCTGTTTTGCATAATCAACACTGTTATATTAATACATTTCTTATCTCTGTGATTACCTTGTATCTAAGCCTCTGCAGACTGTCCCCTTATCTCAGTTCTTTTGACAGATTTGTATTCTAGCCAGCCAGTGCTGACTCATAAATAACTCAACGAGAGTGAGCACAATGTTATCTATATGGCACACATGAACTAGCACTGTGTAACTGGGAAACACACATGCTCTGAAATATAAGTCAACCTAGGCTTAGCTTTCATTAAAGAATACCAAGAGAACAAAACAAATTTGATGATAAAAGTAAATTGGAAAGTTGTTTAAAATTACATGCCCTATCTGAATCATGAAAGTTTAATTTTGACTTGACTGTCGCTTTAACATAAAGGAAATAGGCAGCTGCCAGGGACCCGTCAATACATACGGTTAACTGCCTGGCTAATCACTTACTTTGTACTTGGTCCCTTTTATTTAAACTTGGATGTAACAAAGGGTTTCTATCTTTATTGGCAGCTAATCATTACCTGATAAAGGTGATACTTATTTTGTGTTGACAATGTCTGTAGCAAAAGTGAAATCCAAATGACTTACTCTACAGGTATCAGACCTTTCAGCCAGTGGCATCACAGATGTAAATATTAACCTGTCAGTCATTTTTTTTTTGGGAATGTACAGTTTATTTTTATATAGTTAATGTGATGTATCTTGACATTTTGCAAAAATAAAATAAATATATATATATTAATATAAAGTTGTTTATGTAATTGTATTTTTTATAGCTTACAAAAACAATACATACATCCACTACCAACCTCACCGTTTAGATTATTGCTGATCACTTCAAAAATAAAATTGACACCATTAGAAAAGATATCTGCACCTCACACCCCTCAAACCCAGCAATCCTACCCACCCCTTCTATTAACAAAACTCTATGCTACTTTATGCTACCCTCCTGTAACAGAGGAAGAAGTCTCTGTACTCCTATCCTTGGCTCATCTCACAACCTGCCCACTTAACGCTATTCCTTCATGACTTCTTCCCTCTCTCTCTGATTTACTAACCCCTACCCTATCTCATCTTTTTAACCAATCTCTAATAGCCTTTACTTGACCCCTCCACCTCTTCTAACTATCGACCGGTCTCCTTACTTCCCTTTGCTTCAAAATTATTGGAAAGACTGGACTATAATCAGCTAACTCAATTTCTCACAAATAACTCCTTACTTGATCCACTACAATTTGGCTTCCACCCTAAACACTCAACAGAAACCACTCTTACTGAAGTAACAAATTAGCTATCAGCTAAAGCAAAAGGCCATTACTCCTTACTAATTCTTCTTGACCTGTCCGCTGCCTTTGACACAGTTGACCATCCTCTCCTCTTAAAAATACTACATTCATTTGGCATCTGAGACACAGCCCTCTCCGGGTTTGCCTCATATATCTCAAAACGCTCATTTTCAGTTTCCTTTAACAACATATCTTCTGATCCTATGCCTCTCTCAGTTGGAGTACCGCAAGGATCTGTCTTGGGTCCATTGCTTTTCTCTCTCTATATAGTCACTCTTGGAAAACGTATAGCCTCCTTTGGATTCCAGTACCACTTATATGCTGATGATACCCAAATCTATCTTTCCTCTCCTGATATCTCTCCCTCTTTACTCAACCAGATTTCCAACTGCCGCTCTGCAATTTCCTCTTTGATGTCTTCACACTACCTCCAACTCAATCTGTCCAAAACTGAGCAGCTTCTAATTCCCCCCTCTTTGAGACATCCAACACCTACCATTTCTCTGACGGTTGGGGACGCTATTCTCAACACCTCACCCCAGGTCCGCTGTCTTGAGGTTACACTTGACTCAGAACTCACATTCAACCCACATATACAAGCACTTACCAAATCCTGCTGTTCACACCTACGCAACATTTCCAGAATTTGTCCCTTTCTTACTCAAAAAATTACAAAAATACTTATTCATTCCCTCATTTTGTCACAAATTGATTATTGCAATATACTTCTAAATGGCCTTCCGAAACACCACCTCTCCTCCATCCAATCTATTATGAATGCTTCTGCTAGACTCATCCACCTAAGTCGCCGATCCGCTCTGCCAGTCTGTACACTGGCTCCCCATACACTCCAGAATACAATTACAAGTATTAACCCTAACTTACAAAGCACTCAAAAGTCTAACTCCCAACTATATTTACTCTCTCATTGTGAAATATTGTCCATCCCGTGCTCTTCGGTCAACCTCTGACCTTTGTCTCTCCATTCCTGTTATCACTACGTTCCACTCACGTCTCCAAGACTTCGCACATGCTGCTCCTGTCCTCTGGAACTCTCTACCCTGTTCCATAAGTTTGTCTCTAACCTTGTATAGTTTCAGATGCTCCTTGAAAACTCACCTATTCAGAGAGACGTACCATCTCTACTCCATCTCTCATCCTAACCAAACTAATACATGAACTACCTGACTCACTGCTGCAACTACAACCGATGTGACAAGCTACCCAAACCTTATGTCTCTGCACCCTAAACCTGTTGACTGTGAGCTTTCCGGAGCAGGGCCCTCTTCCTCCTGTACTAAATTTATTTAGTTTTCTTATGTTTTGTATTTTATCACAAATCTTTGTCATTGTATACCCCTATCATTGTACCCAGTGCTACAGGATTTAGCGGCGCTATACAAATAAGTGATAATAATAATAATAATAATAATCAGAGGTAAAATTAATTACAATCAGGTAGATTACGAGTTCTGCATTCATCTTTTAACACTGAAAAAATGGTAATTTCAGCATTAAAACAGCAACGCTCCAGACATCGCTGCCAGTAATAAAATGTATAAACCCCTATTCCGCCGCTCCCCGACATTGTCAACACTATAATAAAGTTATTCACCCCTAAACCACTGCCCTCTTGCATCGCTAACACTATTTAAATATTATTAACCCCTAATCTGCCGTCCGCACACATCCCCCCCACTATACTGTTATTAACCCCTATTTCGCCACTCCCCGACACCGCTGCCACTATAATAAACCTATTGACCCCTAAACAACAAAAAATACTAAATTACAAGAAACAACAAACACTAAATTATAAAAAATAACAAACAAAATGATCAAAAATTAAAAAGAATTACACCTAATCTAATAGCCCTATAAAAATAAAAAAAGTCCACCCAAAATAAAAAAAAACTAGCCTACATTGCTCTAAGTTAAACAGCTTCTTTACCTGTAAAAAAAAAATACAAAGACCCCCACAGCAGTAAAACCCACCACCCAACCAACCCCCCAAAATAAAAAAACCTAACTCTAACAAAAACCTAAGCTATCCATTGCCCTGAAAATGGCGTTTGTATGGGCATTGCCCTTAAAAGGGCATTTAGCTCTTTTTCTTGCGCTGAAAAGGACATTTAGCTCTTTTAAGAAATGCCCAACCCCTAATCTAAAAAATAAACCCACTAAAAAAACCTTACAAAAACCTAACACTGACCCCTCTAGGTACTCACAGTAGGATGAGAGCTACTGAAATTATATTGGCTGATTTGAACAGTCAATAGAATTTCAGTAGCTCTCATCCTATTGGCTGATTTGAATTCCCAAAATTAAATCAGACTATAGGAATGCAAGGGACACCATTTTGAAAAGGCTCCCTTGCATTGAAGATTCAGTATACGGCGGCGACCGTATAAAGAGGATGCTCCGCGCAGAGTGTCTTCAGGGTGGACCCGCCCCGCCGCCGGGATGAAAATAGAAAACAGCGCTGGGATGAAGATAGAAGATGCCGCCGGGATGAAGATAGAAGATGCCGCCTGGATGAAGATGGAGCTCCCTTGATGAAGATGGAGCTGTCGGCATAAAGATCCTTCAAGCTGGACTTCAGCCACTGTGAGTACCTAAAGAGGGGTTAGTTTTAGGTTTTTTTAAGGTTTTTTGGGTGTTTTTTTTTTTAGATTAGGGGTTGGGCATTTCTTAAAAGAGCTAAATGCCCTCTTAAGGGCAAGAAAAAGAGCTAAATGCCATTTCAATGGCAATACCCACGCAAATGCCCTTTTCAAGGCAATGGGTCTTTGTATTTTTGTTTTGAAAAAGAGCTGATTTCTTTAGGGCAATGCCCTACAAAATGCCCTTTTAAGGGCTATTGGTAGTTTATTATAGATTAGGTTTCTTTTATTTTGGGGTGTGTTTTTTTTAAAATGGGTATTAGAATAGGAATAATTGTTATTATTTTGGATAATTCGTTTGTTATTTTGTGTAATGTTTTTTTTTTTCATTTTGTGGGTGGGTTTTTCTTTTTAGAATAGGCATTTTTTTTAATGGGCAGCAAAATGCCCTTTTCAGGGCAATGGGTAGATTAGGTTTTACTTTATTTTTATTTTGTGGGTTTGGGGGTGGGGTTTATATACTGTTAGGGGGTGTTTGTTTTTCTTTTGTAGAAAAAGAGCTGATTTCTTTAGGGCAATGCCCTACAAAAGACCCTTTTAAGGGCCCACAAAAGGCCCTTTTAAGGGCCCTTGGTAGTTTATTATAGATTAGGGTTTTTTATTTTGGGGTGGGGTTTATTTTATTTTTTTAAAAGGGTATTAGAACAGGAATAATTTTTATTGTTTTAGATAATTTCGTTTGTTATTTTTTTCTAATGGTAGATTTTCTATTTTTTGTAATTTTAGTGTTTTTTATTTTTTTTAATGGTAGTTTTTTATTTTTGTAATGGTAGGTTTGAGTGTAAAGCAGCTTAGGTTTTATTTCACAGGTAAGTTTGTACAGGTAGCCCTTAGTTTACGCCGAGGTTAGGTTCCAGAAGGAATGGTTGTAAATCGAAACCGTGGTAAATTGAAACCCAGTTTATAATGTAAGTCAATGGGAAGTGAGGGAGTTAGGTTCCAGGCCCTCTCAAAATTGACATAAGTAACACCTAATACATTATTTTTAAAGCTTTGAAATGAAGACTTTAAATGCTAAACAGCATTATAAACCTAATTAAATAATCACACAACAGACTGTATCATCAAAATCAAGCAGTAAACCAGGTAGGACTCGAGGCACTTTAATTCAAATCAAAAAGAAACTTTATTTGGAAACTTTAAAAATCTTGAATCAACAGAGCCTGACAGCTCCCAGACAAACGTGTCTTACGCGTTTCGGCTCAGTAAGCCTTACTCATAGACATACTCATGACCCGGAACAGCTAGCTTAAATAGCCAGTGTCCAGGGTCATGAGCTAATGGCAGCTGTCAGTGTTTTTTTTTTTTTTTTTTTTTTTTTTTTTAAAAAAGATTTATTAGACAAAAATCAGCAAGTTACATGGAATCAAGCATACAAATGGAGAAAAGAGATAAAAATAAAATAAAAATAAAATATTGACCTGTCACGATCAAGACAATTGGAGTTTAACAGTGTCTAGTAATTATGTATATACAAAGTAATGATCTCCTGCAGCCTTCAACATGTAAATATAAATATTAGGCTTGTAATTTTAAATTTTTGTTTTTGAAATTACTTCACATTTTAACCATTAAATTTTGGAAGCCCAAGTGTACCGGAAGAGGGACTTATGACAGAGGAAGAGTAAGTGAAGGAAATAAGAGAGACAAATAGGGAGGGGGAGGAGTGGTGCGGGGGAGAAAAAAAAAATAAAAAAAAAATAAAAAATGTTTAAAATGCATGTAATGTTCATGAGTGGTTGTCGTGAACAGCAGAGGGGCAGACAGTGTCAGCTTTCCAGGTAGTCATCATCATATCATATAGCGCTAGCCGGTTGCTTTTAAGGTAGTGCAATCTTTCTAGTGCCAACAGCTCCTCAACAGAGGAATGCCAGTCGCCAACCGTTGGGGGATCAGAAGCTTTCCATTTTTTAGGGATAGGCATTTTAGCACCTGTAAGCATAATTAAAAGAAGGGCACGTATGTGGTCTAGTTTAGTGTCTGGAAGGTGTACAAACAAAATTGTTTCAGGTGCGTTTGGGATGTGCAGATCCAATCTGCTCGATATTTCTGCTAAAACTGTCGTCCAATAGACGGTCAGCTTCGGGCAAGTCCACCAAATGTGCAAGAGAGTTCCTTCTTCTCCACATCCTCTCCAGCAACTTGCGCTGGCTGAGCGAAAGAAGAGATGTAATCTTGCTGGGGTGTAATACCACCTGGTCTGTAATTTTAATTGTATCTCCTGCACTCTAGCAGAGACTGAGGAACGTTTTATCAATCTGAAAGACTTGAGCCAACTATCCTCATCTATCATATGGTTAAGTTCTTTGTTCCAAGCCCTGGTGTAAGAGGGCAATGGAACATCAGGGGGGAGCAGAAGCAATTTGTATAATTTAGATATTAGCTTTTTAGGGGGTTGCATGCTAGAACACAATATCTCAAATGGGGTAAGGTCCCTAATAAAATTACTTCTTTGTACATGATGTGACAGGAAGTGTACCAACTGGTGGTATCTTAGCCAGGATGAGAAAAGAGCGCCATGCCGATCTGTCAAAGTCTGTTGCGTGCATAATCTGCCGTTCTCTAGGGCAAAGTGTAAAGTGCCTGTTCTCAGGCTGTATGGGACACAAATACGCTTACTTAGCGCTGAATAAGGCAGTTCAGGGTGTTCTATGATTGATATCAACGGAGAAACGCGGGAGGATACGTGTGTGCTAGTGGCCAAAAGTCTATCCCACTCATGCAGCGTTTCTGATGTTAGATGATATCTATGAAGCGTGTCGGGACGTTTAGATATGGGGACCCAGGCTAGGGTGCCTACATTATGGAGTTGTAGAATCTGACCGTCCATCCTCACCCATTGGGCAGCTGTCAGTGTTTAAAGTAAATTACGATAGAACATGAAATGGATATTGTGGGCTTATTATGGAAATCGGTACAATCATGTAAACAATTGATTTAAGCCAGACACAGTCAGAGATAATTAATTAATAGTGACCAAAGGAGAGTGTGGAAAAGTAACATTCCCTAATGTATTCACTAACCTGTATTTTTACAAAGATGGGTGCAATTAAGTAGTGGCTTGGTTACAATTGGTTGTCCTATTTTAACGTTCTGTAAATCGGTATGGTACCATTTAGGGTTTTGAATCAAACATATGCTGAAATTAAAATTAAAATGTTGATAATGAGTAAAGCAGTGAATATAACAGATATGGGAATTTGTTCTATAAAGTAAGTGGCAAACTGTCTAATATTAAAATATAAACCACAATAACCATTAACAAAAATTCCCTTTATGAGTAAACTTTACAAACAAATCCATTGAAAATAACATTATCAAGACATATTCAGACATTTAAGAAGTAGACAAAAGAAAGAAATCAGAACATGCTTACCTATTAAGACTAAATTCTTATTAAATATGAAATGTCACGAGTTCTGCACTATAGAAAATAAGTATAAGTGTATATACAGAATATACTATAGGTGCTTATTAGTATATAAAAAGAGAATAGTAAAGATAAGTGTGAATGTCCTGTGTCTATTGCCTATATGGTAACCTGAGATCTTGAACTGTTAAATGTAAGAGATAGGGCAATGATGTAATCTGGGCCTTTATTTTTCTCGCTGCCAAAAGTTAATTATGTCACCATCAATGTTAAAACCAAGGGGCCTTCTGGTTTTCAGTTGGAAAATCCAGAAGGCCTCCCGGTACAGGAGTCTACTTGTAATATCTCCTCCTCGCTCTGGAGTCCTGACTTGTTCAATAATTTGCCAGGAAAAATTGTTTACATTTTTCCCATGTACATTAATAAAGTGTCTCGCCAAATCAGACACCTCTGCACCATTATCAATGTTATTGAGGTGTTCTCTGATGCGTGTCCGGGCCTCTCTGGTGGAGCACCCTACATATTGTCTATTGCACTGGGTGCAATCCACCAGGTAGACCACGTTTGAAGAACGACAATTGGTGCAATTGGATAGATTATACACTCTTTGAGTGACTTTAGATTGGAAATGTTTGGTGACTCTCGTGTGGCCGCAAGCAATGCACTTAGAAAAGTGACATTTGTAGTGGCCCTTCACACTAAGCCAACTACTCCCGGTAGCTGTGGGTTTCCTCAGCAAACTAGGGGACAGCATATTAGCCAGTGTGCAGCCCCTTCGTGCTGAAAATTTGCAACCTCTACTAACAAAATCTTTAAGACTATCTTCTGCTGTCAAGATAGGCAGATGTTTGTTTATTATGTCACAAATTTGTTTATATTGTGAACTGTATGTTGTAACAAAAAGTGGTTGCAACCTATCAAAATTTGTGATATGTTGTTTGCTGGTATTTTGGACTAGCATGCTACTTCTGTCCATTCTAGTTACCTCTGTAAGGGCCCTATTAACAGTTTTTACTGAGTAGCCTCTCTCAAAGAGTTGAGACTTCAAAATCTCACTTTCTTTCCAAAAGTCTGCTTCATTAGTGCAATTGCGTTTAATACGCATAAATTGCCCTTTGGCCACTCCAAAGCCTGTGTGCTTAGGATGATTGCTACGTGCATGTAGCAATGTGTTGGAAGTTATCGGCTTCCTATAGAGACTGGTTGTCACTTGTCCAAGTTCAATGTTGCCAATGAGAGTAAGATCCAAGTATGGAATCTGTTCTACTTCATGTTGGAAGGTGAACTGCAGGTTGAGATCGTTTTGATTAATGTACTGGACAAAATCTCTCATCTGTTGTCCAGTACCTGTCCATACAATTAAAAGGTCGTCTATGTACCTTTTGTACGTTTTAATACAATCCATGAAGGGGTTACTGTCTGCATAGACGTGGGACCGCTCCCACCACGCCATAAAAATATTGGCGTATGATGGGGCGAACTTAGCCCCCATGGCGGTCCCACGCCTCTGCAGAAAGAATTCCCCCTCAAATTTGAAATAATTATGACTCAGGAGAAAATCCAGAACCCTCATAACATACCCTATTAGTGAGGGGTCATAATTACTCTGATTTTTGAGAAAAAAATCCACTGCCTGTAGGCCCTCCTGGTGGGGTATGGCCGAGTATAGGCCCACCACATCTATGGTGAGCCACGAGCAGTTGCTATCCCAATTAACCTGTTGTAGATAGTTTAGAAGATGTTTAGAATCTTTAAGGTAGGACGGGATCTGGAGGACAAGAGGCTGGAGGAGGGACTCGACCCAACTGGAAAGTCGCTCAAAAAGAGACCCAATCCCAGAGACTATCGGTCTTCCCTTCACCGCTACCACAGATTTATGTACTTTCGGTAGATGATGGAAGACCGACATCACCGGACGGGAGACATATAGGTACTCTGCTGTATCTGCATCAAGAGTACCCTCCTCCAGTCCATCATCCAGCAGGTCCCAAAGCTGTTTTTTGTAGGCTTCAGTCGGATCACTGCTCAATTTTTGGTAAACACTTTCATCATACAATTGCCTGTGTGCCTCTGAAACGTAATCTGCTCTGTCTAGGATGACAATACTGCCACCCTTATCAGAGTCTTTGATGACTATGTCTTGTCTAGCACCTAAATCTTTCAGAGCCTCTCTCTGTGAAATAGTGAGATTAGGATAGGTTCTTTTATGATTTAGTGAAAGGTGTATCAAGTCTTCCTCTATCCTTTTGTGGAAGGCTTCCAAAAAAGGACCCCTCTCCTTTGTAGGATAGAATACTGACCGTGGTTTGAAACCTCCATGTGAGATTTTTAGATTCTGTGTATCTATTGAGGGTTCTATGTATAGATCCTGTAAATTTACCACATCACAGGTTTCTTGAAAAGAAACCAGGTCAGTAATCTCCTGATTGAAAAGGGTGTTGACAGATGTTGTGTCAGTGTTAGTAACAAGATCATTACCATCTTGGGTTGTATTGGGTGTGGATCTGTTCCAAAAGAATTTTCTGAGAGTTAAATCTCTTATCATTTTATTAACGTCCACTATGGTATCAAATAAATTAAAATCACTCATTGGAACATAACCCAAGCCAAAACCCAAAACTTGTGTTTCTGATTCAGTTAAAGTTGTAGAGGAAAGATTGATTATCTTTAAAGAGTGTATTTGTTCCTCCTTCCTCTGCCTCTGCCTCCTCTTGATCCCCACCTGCCTCTTGCACCTCTTTCTACGTTTCCTCCCCCTTCTGTTGATCTTAGGGCACTCTGAAAACCCTGATGTATTTCTTGTCTATTTTGGGAATTAGTAGTGAGAGTAGGGGGTATCAGGTCTGAGTCATTGCCACCCAGAAACTCCGCGTCCCTTTGATCATTAGAAATGGACATCTGAGTATGCTCCTTATTTTTTAAGGAGTTTCTGGTGACAACTGGCTCCGGCCTGATAGTTATAGGAGTTGTAGATATAACAACCTGTGTGTCTGCTGTAAATTGGTTATCACATGCATCACTATCTACTAAAATGTGTCTCTCCTCATCTGATACTTCAGGGTCTGAAAATGTAACTCTCCTGTCATGTTTGTCACTTGAATTAGTATTTACTACCCTTGATCTCGACCTAGACCTCCTATGTCTATTGTCTAAAGAGTTAGAGCGATTATGCCAGGTATAAACCCTATTATTGGTATAATCTGTGAGATCTCTGTTATACTTTCTGAGCTTATCGTTGTCTAGCTCTGTCCTGAACTTCTTAACTGTAGCTTGCAGGATTTTATCAAATTCTGTATATTTTGGATGTTCAATATAAGCATTTAAACTGGCCTGTATGTTCACCATTTCTTCCCTCACTTTAACCAGTTAAGTTTCCTTAAATTTAATAATAAGGCGCATAAGTCTCTGAGAACAGTCACTTAGAATCATATTCCATTCTTTGATAAAATCTTGGTCTTCAACTTGAAACGTTGGATATTTATTCAACCTTAAGCCCCTAGGTATTAAGTCCATTAGCAGGTACTTCTCTAATGCACGTTTGTCCCACCAAGCTTTATATTCTTTAAGTAAAGTCTTTTCCATTTGTAAAAATATCTCACTTATTGAAAGAGTCTCTATCTGTTTAGTGAAGGTATCCTGCAAAGAAAGCCTCTCAATATCCATGTCTTGTAATGTCCTTAGTGAAAATAGGTCAGTCGTTTCCATTATAAAGCAGTGTAATATCACTAAGATATATGTGTAATCCCACTAAGTGAGAAACAGACAGATGCCGGTAAACACTGCAAGCGTATATATGTAGACGCCGAGCCCTCAGGAGAAATATAGTAATGTGTACCCACAATAATCAGAGGAAATCTCCAAAATGAAGGCTCAAGGCGTGGGGCAGTCCGTTAAATAACCGTGTTTAAATAGATATACGGTATGATAAGAAAAGTGAGAAAACCAGTTCAGGCTAAAGTACAGAGCATTTATTGTAAACAGTTGGAGTGGCGTGTGACTAGAGAGGCTTAGAATCAAGCGGACCTCTTATTAAGGGTTGTATCTTACCATGATGTACACCCGGGTCTCATTCGGTAACCTGTTGATGTCTCCAGCGCTTTGCCGTAACTCGACAACACTCCAAGCTCTGAGTCACAACGAACCTCCGTGGGTCCGTGCCGCCTCACTCCCAGTTTGCGTCCAAGTCGAAGTAAGCTGCTGATAGGTCCTCCTCATTCAGTCAGCCAGCCCCATACGCTGCTAGTGATCCGGAGTGCCGAGTCCCAACCCTGGTAAGGAATCGTCATCAAAATCAAGCAGTAAACCAGGTGGGACTCGAGGCACTTTAATTCAAATCAAAAAGAAACTTTATTTGGAAACTTTAAAAATCTTGAATCAACAGAGCCTGACAGCTCCCAGACAAACGTGTCTTACGCGTTTCGGCTCAGTAAGCCTTACTCATAGACATACTCATGACCCGGAACAGCTAGCTTAAATAGCCAGTGTCCAGGGTCATGAGCTAATGGCAGCTGTCAGTGTTTAAAGTAAATTACGATAGAACATGAAATGGATATTGTGGGCTTATTATGGAAATCGGTACAATCATGTAAACAATTGATTTAAGCTAAGTTACAATTAAACCTAACACTACACTATCAATAAATTAATTAAATAAAATACCTACAATTATCTACAATTAAACCTAACACTACACTATCATTAAATTAATTAAATAAATTACCTACAAATACCTACAAATAAATACAATTAAATAAACTAACTAAAGTACAAAAAATAAAAAAAGCTAAGTTACAAAAAATAAAAAAATAATTTACAAACATAATAAAAATATTACAACAATTTTAAGCTAATTACACCTACTCTAAGCCCCCTAATAAAATAACAAAGCCCCCCAAAATAAAAAAAATGCCCTACCCTATTCTAAAATTAAAATTGAAAAGCTCTTTTACCTTACCAGCCCTTAAAAGGGCTTTTTGCGGGGCATGCCCCAAAGAATTCTGCTCTTTTGCCTGGAAAAAAAACATACAATACCCCCCCAACATTACAACCAACCACCCACATACCCCTAATCTAACCCAAACCCCCCTTAAATAAACCTAACACTAAGCCCCTTAAGATCTTCCTACCTTGTCTTCACCACACCGGGTATAACCGATCGGTCCTCCAGAGGGTCCCGAAGTCTTCATCCTATCCGGCAAGAAGAAGTCCAGAAGAGGCTCCAAAGTCTTCATCCTATCCGGGCAGAAGAGGAGATCCAGACCGGCAAACATCTTTATCCAAGCGGCATCTTCTATCTTCATCCATCCGACGACGAGCGGCTCCATCTTCAAGACCTCCGGCGCGGATCCATCCTCTTCTTCCGACGTCCTAACACAGAATGAAGGTTCCTTTAAGGGACGTCATCCAAGATGGCGTCCCTCGAATTCCGATTGGCTGATAGGATTCTATCAGCCAATCGGAATTAAGGTAGGAAAAATCTGATTGGCTGATTTAATCAGCCAATCAGATTGAGCTCGCATTCTATTGGCTGTTCCGATCAGCCAATAGAATGTGAGCTCAATCTGATTGGCTGATTGGAACAGCCAATCGGATTGAACTTGAATCTGATTGGCGGATTCCATCAGCCAATCAGATTTTTCCTACCTTAATTCCGATTGGCTGATAGAATCCTATCAGCCAATCGGAATTCGAGGAACGCCATCTTGGATGACGTCCCTTAAAGGAATAATACCTAATACCTACAATTATCTACAATTAAACCTAACACTACACTATCATTAAATTAATTAAATAAATTACCTACAAATACCTACAAATAAATACAATTTAATAAACTAACTAAAGTACAAAAAATAAAAAAAGAATGAAGGTTCCTTTAAGGGACGTCATCCAAGATGGCGTCCCTCGAATTCCGATTGGCTGATAGGATTCTATCAGCCAATCAGAATTAAGGTAGGAAAAATCTGATTGGCTGATGATGCGTTAGCTACGCGTGCTTTTTTCCCCCCGCACCTTTTAAATACCGCTGGTATTGAGAGTTCACAGAAGGGCTGCGTTAGGCTCAAAAAAGGGAGCGTATAGCATATTTACCGCCACTGCAACTCTCAATACCAGCGGTGCTTACAGATGCGGCCAGCTTCAAAAACGTGCTCATGCACGATTCCCCCATAGGAAACAATGGGGCCGTTTGAGCTGAAAAAAAACCTAACACCTGCAAAAAAGCAGCGTTCAGCTCCTAACGCAGCCCCATTGTTTCCTATGGGGAAACACTTCCTATGTCTGCACCTAACACCCTAACGTGAACCCCGAGTCTAAACACCCCTAACCTTACACTTATTAACCCCTAATCTGCCGCCCCCGCTATCACTGACCCCTGCATATTTTTTTAACCCCTAATCTGCCGCTCCGTACACCGCCACCACATACGTTATCCCTATGTACCCCTAATCTGCTGCCCCTAACACCGCCGACCCCTATATTATATTTATTAACCCCTAATCTGCCGCCCCCAACGTCACCGCTACCTACCTACACTTATTAACCCCTAATCCGCCTCACTCCCGCCTCAATAACCCTATAATAAATAGTATTAACCCCTAATCTGCCCTCCCTAACATCACCGACACCTAACTTCAAGTATTAACCCCTAATCTGCCGACCGGACCTCACCGCTACTCTAATAAATTTATTAACCCCTAAAGTCTAACCCTAACCCTAACACCCTAGGAAGTCGGAAGAAGAGGATGGATCCGCGCCGGAGGTCTTGAAGATGGAGAAGCTCGTCGTTGGATGGATGAAGATAGAAGATGGCGCTTGGATGAAGATGTTTGCCGGTCCGGATCTCCTCTTCTGCCCGGATAGGATGAAGACTTTGGAGCCTCTTCTGGACTTCTTCTTGCCGGATAGGATGAAGACTTCGGGACCCTCTGGAGGACCGATCGGTGATACCCGGCGTGGTGAAGACAAGGTAGGAAGATCTTCAGGGGCTTAGTGTTAGGTTTATTTAAGGGGGGTTTGGGTTAGATTAGGGGTATGTGGGTGGTGGGTTGTAATGTTGGGGGGGTATTGTATGTTTTTTTTTCCAGGCAAAAGAGCAGAATTCTTTGGGGCATGCCCCGCAAAAAGCCCTTTTAAGGACTGGTAAGGTAAAAGAGCTTTTCAATTTTAATTTTAGAATAGGGTAGGGCATTTTTTTATTTTGGGGGGCTTTGTTATTTTATTAGGGGGCTTAGAGTAGGTGTAATTAGCTTAAAATTGTTGTAATATTTTTATTATGTTTGTAAATTATTTTTTTATTTTTTGTAACTTAGCTTTTTTTATTTTTTGTACTTTAGTTAGTTTATTAAATTGTATTTATTTGTAGGTATTTGTAGGTAATTTATTTAATTAATTTAATGATAGTGTAGTGTTAGGTTTAATTGTAGATAATTGTAGGTATTTTTTTAATTAATTTATTGATAGTGTAGTTTTAGGTTTAATTGTAACTTAGGTTAGGATTTATTTTACAGGTAATTTGCTAATTATTTTAACTAGGTAGCTATTAAATAGTTATTAACTATTTAATAGCTATTGTACCTGGTTAAAATAAATACAAAGTTGCCTGTAAAATAAATATAAATCCTAAAATAGCTACAATATAATGATTATTTATATTGTAGCTATATTAGGGTTTATTTTACAGGTAAGTATTTAGCTTTAAATAGGAATAATTTATTTAATAAGATTTATTTTATTTCGTTAGATTTAAATTATATTTAACTTAGGGGGGTGTTAGGGTTAGGGTTAGACTTAGCTTTAGGGGTTAATAAATTTATTAGAGTAGCGGTGAGGTCCGGTCGGCAGATTAGGGGTTAATACTTGAAGTTAGGTGTCGTGATGTTAGGGAGGGCAGATTAGGGGTTAATACTATTTATTATAGGGTTATTGAGGCGGGAGTGAGGCGGATTAGGGGTTAATAAGTGTAGGTAGGTAGCGGTGACGTTGGGGGCGGCAGATTAGGGGTTAATAAATATAATATAGGGGTCGGCGGTGTTAGGGGCAGCAGATTAGGGTTTTTTTTTCAGCTCAAACGGCCCCATTGTTTCCTATGGGGGAATCGTGCACGAGCACGTTTTTGAAGCTGGCCGCATCTGTAAGCACCGCTGGTATTGAGAGTTGCAGTGGCGGTAAATATGCTATACGCTCCCTTTTTGGAGCCTAACGCAGCCCTTCTGTGAACTCTCAATACCAGCGGTATTTAAAAGGTGCGGGGGGAAAAAAGCAAGCATAGCTAGCGCACCCCTTTGGCCGCAGAACTCTAAATCTAGCGGTTATATTGCAGATATAACATTTGTATTTGCTCATTCCTTATTCTTTATTCAGAGAGACAACATATTAAACCAAATCACTTTTATAAGATATATACTTCATATAGTATTTATCTACTCAAATTGTGATACAACCTGTTATTTAAAGAAACAGTCTCAGGTAAATCTGCAGTTGTGTTCCACAACCACAATCCTTACATAATACTAAGCCTTAAAATGAAAACAGCAGATTTACAACAGGTTGTTCACAATTAATCACAAAAGGTGGATCAATTAGGACAAAGTTTAAGAGAGTTACAGGTTGAAAACCAAACACTCAGGAATATAATTAAGGAATATATAGCCCTAAAATCCACTCAACCTGAGTTTACTCCTGAACCACAAATATCTCTACCAGAGACATTCTCTGGAAACAGAAAACTTTACAGACAATTCAAAAATTCATGTCAGCTTTTATATACCTTGAGACCAAAAACTTATCCAACAGAAAGGGTAAAGGTGCTAACAACCATATCCTGAGGAGAACCCAAGGTATGGGCTGACTGTTTATATGAATCACAAGATTCCTTATTAGGTTCACTAGAGGATTTCTTTTCCGCAATGGATGATTTATACCTAGACACAAAAAATCAAATGACTGCAGAAACCAGCATGAGAAATTTAAAACAGGGAAAAAGAATTGCGGAAGAGTACATAACAGAATTCAAACACTATGCCACTGACTCCCAGTGGAACCCAATTGCCTTGAGAAACCAATTTAGACTGGGACTAGCAGAAAATATTAAAGACGAATTAGCTAGAACTGAATTACCTAAAACATTAGAATCTCTAATGAAGTTAGTCACACAACTAACCAGTACTACAACCCCATATCACTGGACCCCTCAAGTCACGCATGCTTTTGAGGAGCAAAAAAAAACGTTTTACTACAGCTTCTATATTAAAATTTTCTGACCCAAAACTTCAGTATATTTTAGAAGTTAACTCATCAGACTACGCAATAGGAGCTGTTCTTTCACAAAGGATTTCATTGACTGAAACCATCCATCCTGTCGCTTACTTTTCATCTATGATAAATAGAGCTGAGAAGAACTACCCAATAGGGGAAAAGGAGCTCTTAGCAATAAGAAAATCTCTTGAACATCGGAGACATCTTTTAGAGGGAACTGAACTACCAATTATTTACACAGATCACAGGAATCTCCAGTATCTTCAAACCAACAAGACCTTATCCTCCCGTCAAGTCCGGTGGAGCTTATATTTTGCAAGGTTTAACTTCAATATTGTATACCGACCAGCCTCAAAAAACGGAAAAGCAGATGCTCTATCTGCTTTTCCGTTTGAAAGATTACCATGATTCCCCAATGTCAGGTCATCCAGGGATTCAACGAACGTATAAACAACTTTCAAGAGAATTTTGGTGGCCAAAGATGAAGACCACCATTCAAAATTATATACAATCATGTGTCATCTGCACCACTTCCTTATGGATTACTACTGCCTTTAACTATTCCAAATAAATCATGGCAACATGTAGCCATGGATTTTATAGTTGAATTACCAAATTCTAAAAATCATAATACTATTCTTGTAGTAATAGATATATTTACAAAGCTGGCTCACTTCATAGCTTATCACAAACTGCCCACATCAGATGAAACAGCTACACTCTTCCTAAACAATATTGTACTATTGCATGGTATTCCTCCAATACTGACCACTGATAGAGGAACTCAGTTCACTTCACGTTTCTGGGCTAATTTATGTAATGTTACTCAAATAAATCATTGTTTTTCCACCTCATTTCACCCACAAACCAACGGGCAAGCAGAGAGACTCAACCAATGGTTAGAGAAGTATCTAAGATGCTACTGCTCATATCATCAAGAAAACGGGATACAGTTCCTGCCCATGGCTGAATATGCATACAACAATTCAGTAAATTCATCCACCAAAATGACACCATTCTTCGCAAACTACGGGTATCATCCAACCTTTAATCTTACACCCTCTACAACCTTGGTTTCTGCTTTAGTAGATGAACTAAATAATTCCCTTTTAGACAATTTCCAAATGATACAACGGAATATTGAAGAGGCTCAACACTCTCAAACACATTATTATGATCTCCGCATTAGAGCCCCACCTACTTACAGACAAGGAGATAAAGAGGCCGAATTATCAAAGGTCTTGTGGACCTGATCCGACAGTGCGGATCAGGTCCGCAAGACCTCTCTGAATGCGGAGAACAATACGCTCTCTGTTTCAGCATTGCACCAGCAACTCACCAGAAACACAGGCCCACAAGCTCCATACGGAGCTTGATAAATGGGCCTCAAAGTCTGGCTAAGTATTAAGAATCTGAGACTTCAAATACCATCGAAAAAAACTTTTCATAGGACCTTTCCCTATCCTTCGAGTGGTCAATGACAATGCTGTCACTCTCACTTTACCTCCAAGTTTAAAGATCCATCCCACTTTTCACGTATCGCTACTCAAACCCTATAAACCCATGAGGCAGAAAGAAACATTTTTACCACCTTCACCGGTTATTGATTCTGAGGAATTTAAAGTTGACTCTATAATTGATTCACAATACTACAGAGGGCAGTTGCAGTATTTAGTTAGATGGAAAGGATATACTTCAGATGAGGACACTTGGGAACCAATATCTAATCTCAAGACTTTCAGAAGGAATCCTGATCGTCCGCAACCTCAAGCTGTGGAACAGCTTGCCTAAAGGGGGGGTCCTGTCAGGACTCATCAATTTCTCCTACTTCCCCTTTAAAATCTGCTTCTCTGAGTTCGGACTCTAATCCCACCTACTTTTCCTTTAAATGCTTCACGCACGCACCTACTTCCAGGTGCTTAGTATTGATTAGTGTTCTCTGAACCACTTCTCTGTTCCCGAGCTCCTATCCACTTGGGTTACAAATACTTAATTGTTTGTTAACCTTTCTAATGTGATTTTTCTTACAAGGAATCCTTCTCCAGTTTCCAACAGTTTTTAGCTGTATCCATAGTTGTTATTCTGCTTACTCATTCTAATTTCGGATTGCTTCACTTCACCTCGTCTGTGCAGAGCGCTGCTGAAAACTACTTTGAGTCACAGCTTCATAGAACAACAATCCTGCATGGAGACCGAGGTATTTGTGTTTTATTAGACTGTCATACTGAATACTTACTTATTCCGTTATCATCTGTTGCGCTCATACTGTTCCGTTGTTTATAACTGTATTGGTAATACGGATCTCGGATCCTCCCTCACTGGGCTGCACCTGTCTGTACACACTTACCATTTGCCAGGACAGTGTAGGCTAAAGACTGTTATTACTTCGCTTCCAAGCATATATGATTATGTCACGCTGTTCCTGAACTTACCACGTATCTGTGCCACAATACAATACCCTTGCATTACTGTTACGTTATTACATGGTGTACAAGAGTATAGATTATATTGTGATATGATATATCCCTATGCTACTGGAGAAACAGCTTTCATAATAACTCCAACTCATCATCTTATGGAAAATTATATTATCTTTTACTGCAGGAATCATACTTATATTGCAGATATAACATTTGTATTTGCTCATTCCTTATTCTTTATTCAGAGAGACAACATATTAACCAAATCACTTTTATAAGATATATACTTCATATAGTATTTATCTACTCAAATTGTGATACAACCTGTTATTTAAAGAGACATTAGTCTCAGGTAAATCTGCAGTTGTGTTCCACAACCGCAATTCTTACAGTTAGCATGTTAGATAATATTTGGTTTGCACCTATTCTATGCATTTCAATCTGGACTGATTAAGCAGTTAGGCACCCTCACCTCAAGCAGCTGGACAGGAAGATAATAGGGAAGTGGCAGATAGATCTTTTTGCTTTGCAAGCTGCTCGATAGCTAAGGTCTGTTCTGTGTACACAGATTAATTTCAGTCTGCTAAGATTGCATAACTTTGCTGCAATATAAGCGGACAGCTCCACCTACTGGCTATTTTGATTAGTGCACTGCTTTTCAATACTTTTCAATAGCAGTCACATGACTGAAAAAAAAGGTTGTTATTCTGAAATGGCGCAAATTGAACCGGCGTAAACCAGGGGCCACCTGTATTTATTTTAACTAGGTAGTTAGTAAATAGATAATAACTATTTACTAACTAGCCTGCCAAGTTAAAATAAATACAAACTTACCTGTGAAATAAAAATAAAAACTAACCCCGAGATTACGAGTTTTGCGGTAACAGGAGTGCGTTGCTGACGAGAAGTTTTTTTCACCGCTCACTTAAGACAACGCTGGTATTACAGGTTTTTTTAAACCCGGCATTATCCGCAAAAAAGGTGAGCATAGAGCAAAATTTAGCTCCACATCTCACCTCGATACCAGTGTTGCTTACGGTAGCGGTGAGCAGGTAAAACGTGCTCGTGCACGATTTCCCCATAGGAATCAATGGGGCGGAATCGACTGAAAAAAAACCTAACACCTGCAAAAAAGCAGCGTTCCGCTTGTAACGCAGCCCCATTGATTCCTATGGGGAAACAAAAGTTATGTCTACACTTAACACCCTAACATGAACCCAGAGTCTAAACACCCCTAATCTTACACTTATTTACCCCTAATCTGCCGCCCCCCACATCGCCGACACCTGCATAATATTATTAACCCCTAATCTGCCGCTCCGGACACCGCCGCCACCTATATTATCCCTATGAACCCCTAATCTGCTGCCCCCAACATCGCCAAACCCTACATTATATTTATTAACCCCTAATCTGCTGCCCCCAATGTCGCCGCCACCTAACTACAATTATTAACCCCTAATCTGCCGCCCCCATCGTCGCCGCTACTATATTAAATTTATTAACCCCTAAACCTAAGTCTAAACCTAAGTCTAACACCCCCCTAACTAAAATATAATTTAAATAAAACGGAAAAAAAATTACTAAAATTAAATAAATTAATCCTATTTAAAACTAAATACCTGTAAAATAAACCCTAAGCTAGCTACAATATAACTAATAGTTACATTTGTATCTATTTTAGGGTTTATATTTATTTTACAGGCAACTTTGTATTTATTTTAACTAGGTACAATAGTTATTAACTAATATAATATATAATATATAATATATATATATATATATATAATTAATAACTAACTAGTTAAAATAAAGACAAATATACCTTTAAAATAAATCCTAACCTAAATTACAATTACACCTAACACTACAATATCATTAAATGAATTACCTAAACTAACTACAATTAAATACAATTAAATTAAATAAAATAAAGTACAAAAAAACCCCCACTAAATTACAGAAAATAAAAAAATAATTACAAGAATTTTAAACTAATTACACCTAATCTAATCCCCCTAATAAAATAATAATAAAAAAAAATAATAAAATTCCCTACCCTATACTAAATTACAAATTGCCCTTAAAAGGGCTTTTTGCGGGGCATTGCCCCAAAGTAATCAGCTCTTTTAGCTGTAAAAAAAAAAGACAATAACCCCCAACATTAAAACCCACCACCTACACACCCAACCCTACTCTAAAACCCACCAATCCCCCCTTAATAAAACCTAGCACTACCCCCTTGAAGATCACTCTACCTTGATCCGTCTTCACCCAGCCAGGCAGAAGTGGTCCTCCAGAGGGGCAGAAGTCTTCATCCGATCCGGGTGGAAGAGGACCTCCAGATGGGCAGAAGGCTTCATCCAGACGGCATCTTCTATCTTCATCCAACCGGAGCGGAGCGGGTCCATCTTGAAGCCAGCAGACGTGGAGCATCCTCTTCTTCCGACGACTCCCGACGAATGAAGGTTCCTTTAAATGACGTCATCCAAGATGGCGTCTCTTGAATTCCGATTGGCTGATAGGATTCCATCAGCCAATCGGAATTAAGGTAGGAAAAATCCTATTGGCTGATGCAATCAGTCAATAGAATTGAGCTTGAATTCTATTGGCTGATTGGAACAGCCAATAGAATGTGAGCTCAATCCTATTGGCTGATTGGATCAGCCAATAGGATTGAACTTCAATCCTATTGGCTGATCCAATCAGTCAATAGGATTTTTCCTACCTTATTCCGATTGGCTGATAGAATCCTATCAGCCAATCGGAATTCAAGGGACGCCATCTTGGATGACGTCATTTAAAGGAACCTTCATTCGTTGGGAGTCGTCAGAAGAAGAGGATGCTCCACGTCGGCTGGCTTCAAGATGGACCCGCTCCGCTCTGGATGGATAAAGATAGAAGATGCCGCCTGGATGAAGACTTCTGCCCGTCTGGAGGACCACTTCGCCCAGCTGGGTGAAGACAGCTCAAGGTAGGGTGATCTTCAAGGGGGTTGTGTTAGGTTTTATTAAGGGGGGATTAAGTGGGTTTTAGAGTAGGGTTGGGTGTGTGGGTGGTGGGTTTTAATGTTGGGGGGGTATTGTATTTTTTTTTTACAGGTAAAAGAGCTGATTACTTTGGGGCAATGCCCCGCAAAAGGCCCTTTTAAGGGCTATTTGTAATTTAGTATAGGGTAGGGAATTTTATTATTTTGGGGGGCTTTTTTATTTTATTAGGGGGATTAGATTAGGTGTAATTAGTTTAAAATTCTTGTAATTATTTTTTTATTTTCTGTAATTTAGTGTTTGTGTTTTTTTGTACTTTAGTTTATTTAATTTAATTGTATTTAATTGTATTTAGTTTAGGTAATTAATTTAATGATAGTGTAATGTTAGGTGTAATTGTAATTTAGGTTAGGAATTATTTTACAGGTAAATTTGTTAATTATTTAATAACTATTGTACCTAGTTAAAATAAATACAAAGTTGCCTGTAAAATAAAAATAAATCCTAAAATAGCTACAAATGTAACTATTAGTTATATTGTAGCTATCTTAGGATGTATTTTATAGGTAAGTATTTAGTTTTAAATAGGATAAATGTATTTAATTTTAGTAATTTTATTTCGCTTTATTTAAATTATATTTAAGTTAGGGGGGTTAGGGTTAGACTTAGGTTTAGGGGTTAATACATTTAATATAGTAGCAGCGACGTTGGGGGCGGCAGATCAGGGGTTAATAAATGTAGGTAGGTGGCGGCGATGTTAGAGACGGCAGATTAGGGGTTAATAAAATTGAACTAGTGTTTGCGAGGCAGGAGTGCAGCGGTTTAGGGGTTAATATATTTATTAAAGTGGCGGCGATGTCCGGTCGGCAGATTAGTACAAAATGTATTTAAGTGTTTGCGATGTAGGGGGAGGGCCTCGGTTTAGGGGTTAATAGGTAGTTTATGGGTGTTAGTGTACTTTTTAGCACTTTAGTTAAGAGTTTTATGTTACGGCGTTAGCCCATAAATCTCTTAACTACCGACTTTTAAATGTGGTAGGAGTCTTGACAGGAGAGGGTATACCGCTCACTTCTTCCAAGACTCGTAATACCGGCATTAGGCAAGTCCCATTAAAAAGATAGGATACGCAATTTACATAAAGGGATTTGCGGTAAGCTCGAGTCGCGGAAGAAAAGTGAGCGGTACACCTGTACCTGCCAGTCTCGTAATACCAGCGGGCGTTAAAAAGCAGCGTTGGGACCTCTCAACACTGTTTTTTAAGGCTAACACAAGACTCGTAATCTCGCCATAAGCTAGCTACAATATAACTATTAGTTATATTGTAGCTAGCTTAGGTTTTATTTCACTGGTAAGTTTGTATTTAGTTTTAAATAGGTAGTTAATAATTGTAACTTTAATTTAGCTCTATTTTAATTATGTTAAAGTTAGGGGGTGTTTGGTTAGGGTTAGGTTTAGGGGTTAATATAGTTTAATTTAGGTTGTTGCGATGTGGGTGGCTGGCGGTTTAGGGGTTAATAGGTTTATTTAGTGGTAGTGATTTGGTAGGCTAGAGGTGTAGGGGTTAATAACTTAATTTAGTGGTGGCAATGTCAGGGAGAGGCAGAATAGGGGTTAATAGATTTATTATAGTGTAGGCAATGTTGGGGTGCAGGGGAATAGGGGTTAATAACTTTAGTATAGTGGTGGCAATATCGGGAGCAGCATAAGGGGTTAATAACTTTATTTCGGTGGCGGCAATATCTGGAGCAGCAGATTAGGGGTTAATAACATTATGTAGGTGTCGGCGATGTCGGGGGCAGCAGATTAGGGGTGTTTAGACGTGGGGGTTTATGTTAGGGTGTTAGGTTTAAACGTTACTATTTTTCCCCCCATAGACATCAATGGGGCTGCGTTACGGAGCTTTTCATTCCGCGATCGCAGGTGTTAGTTTTTTTTTCTAACCCGCTCTCCCCATTGATGTCTATGGGGAAAGCGTGCATGAGCATGACAAAACAGCGCTTGGATTTTGTGCGGTATGGATAGGGTGACCATATTGCCGCTTTAAAAAGGGACACATGAAAAATACATATGTCAGGACTGTTTTCAGGGCTGTTTAAAGAAATGTTTTGTATAAGAACCCTGACATATGGATTTTTCATATGTGTCCTTGTTTAAAGCGGCAATATGGTCACCCTAGGTATGGAGCTTAATGCAACCATATCGCACGCACAAGTCGTTTGTTTCAAAACTTGTAATGGCAGTGCTATAATGGGTGAAATAACACAACTTGTGTTGCGTTCGTTAAATACCCTCTAACACGCATAACTTGTAATCTACCTTATTCTGTTTTATTTATTTTAAAGGGACACTAAACCCGATTTTTCTTTCATGATTCAGATAGAGCAGTAATTTTAAGCAACTTTCTAATTTACTCCTATTATCAATTTATCTTTATTCTCTTTGTTCTCTTGGTATCTTTATCTGAAAATTAGGAATGCAAGCTTGGGAGCTGGCACATTTTTGGTTCAGCACATGGGTAGCACTTGCTTATTGTTTGATAAATGTATCCACCAATTAACAAGCACTACCCAGGGTTCTGACCCAAAAATGGGCTGGCTCCTAAGCTTTACATTCCTGCGTTTTAAAATAAAGATACCAAAAGAACAAAGAAAATTTGATAATAGGAGTAAATTAGAATTTGCTTAAAATTGCTGCTCTGATTCATGAAAGAACAAAAATTGGGTTCATATCTCTTTAACCTTTTAAAGCCGTTATGCCGTTCCATTCCGTCATAATTAGACTGGGCTTTAAAGCCGTTATGACGGAATGGAACGTCATAACTAACGGCTGTCCTGAAGCCTTCTGTGCTTCAGGGATTTAATCGCGGTCTGGAGGGCGTTCCTAGGATTGTAGGGACGCCCCCCAGATGCGATCCAATAATTGAAATCTCGCGATCGTATGCACGATCGCGTAGTTTCAATTTGTCTACATCGGAACAGTTGTTCCGATGTAGGCACTTTAACCCTGTCACGAAAGGGTTAATGGCAAATGTTTACAGGCTATAGAAAATATTATTTATTTATAATAATGTTTTTTGAAAAATTAATATTAATCTTATTATTATTATTATTATTTTTATTATTTTGCACACCACTTTCTGCAGGCCTTTACAGGGGATACAACAAATAAAAAAAAACATTTTTAATAAATCCATGAAATACAATTTTTGCAGAACAATTTTATCACAATTTTTATTGCAATGTAACAATACCGTTTTTTTACTGCATATTTTTACTTAAATTCTTTCATTCATTAATTTTATACAGAATGTATCTATAAGAATGCTCGCCAATCCTATTTCCCTGATGGAATTATATAAAACTACCTTTTACCCTAAAAAATACAGGGAGACTCGCTATGGGGCGTGTACTGCATTATGGAAAGGAGATGCAGACATTACAAAAGTGCACAGTGAATATCGTTATTTCAAAATCATACAAAACTATTAATTGTACTATTCACACAAAAATACACAGGGAAAATACATCAAAAATGGTAACAAAATTGTTCACCAAAAATCGTACTTTATCAAAGCGTAAAATTTGTATGTAACTTACACAGGAATACATTGTATTACATATGCACAGTGTAAATCATAATTTAAAGGGACACTGAACCCAAATGTTTTCTTCCGTGAAAAGGTAAAAAACAGTTGGCAAACCAACATGGCCCAATAACGTTTGGAAAAGGGAAAGTGTAACCAAATGATTATACTCACAGAATATCAGGCACCAACAGGTGCAATCTCAGCAGACTGGGACCAAACCGTCGCCCAGTAGACTAGACAATAGGCAATCTTCAGCAGCCAACAGATAAAAATTGTAGCATTCACACAGAGTGGTAGACCACAGCAGCAAGTGTATAGATTATAAAATAATACTTAAATAACAAAGCTTTGGGGCTAAGAAGTACATAGGTAACCGATATTGTGGATTGTACAATTGTAAGGATATATTATAATACACATCAGAAATGCAAACTCTTGCTCTGTTATGATTACTTAAAGGTGTAAACAGAGTTGGATTCATATCCAAATAGATAGTATTAAAGAGTTCTGGATCACAAGTGTCAGGAGCTGTTATAAGGATTTCCAAATAGTATGTTAACAGTTCTAGAGGTGTCTTACAATATTGTGTGTCCTTTATGGAGGAAAAGGTAAGCCACAAAAACTTTTATTGTTTGCAAATGTTATACGTGGTATTCCTTTTGTTAAATTATACCTAACTTTAAAACACAGAGTGTTATTTACTGAAATATTAACTGATATCACCTCAGTTTTGATTGTATCAATATGTGTAGGTTCTTCACAGGTCATTATACCACTAAGGCTACCGTGATGTCTACAATTAGTTTCAACCTTGATGCAGGAAGCATAAATATTTGGTTTAGTTAGTGGCGTATTTGTAACAGTAAATAGATTCCTAAGCTTATCCATAGTTGTAACAGTTTATTTTCTGTAGCACAAAAGCTTATAATGTAACAAAAAGAAGTGAATTTGGACTTTCCAGATGTGGTTATCATTTTAGACTTAAGACATTTTGTCAGCAATATACAATATCTCATTGTCAGCAGTACACAATATATATATATCTTTGTCAGCAGAACATTGTATTTAGATTATAAGCAATAAAGAATATCGCCTAGATTACAAGTTTTGTCGGTAATGCTGTGCGGTGATAATGAGCAGTTTTCCCTCACCACTCACCTACAGACAACGCAGGTATTACGGGTCTTTAGAAACCCGGCGTTAGCCGCAGAAAAGTGAGCGGAGAGCAAAATTTTGCTCCACATCTCACCTCAATACCAGAGTTGCTTTCGGTAGCGGTGAGCTGGTAAAACGTGCTTGTGCACGATTTCCCCATAGGAATCAATGGGGTACAGCCGGCTGAAAAAAAACTAACACCTGAAAAAAAGCAGAGTAATGCTCCTAACACAGCCCCATTGATTCCTATGGGGAAATACATTTTATGTCTACACCTAACATGAACCCTGAGTCGAACACCCCTAATCTTACACTTATTAACCCCTAATCTGCTGCCCCCAACATCGCCGACACCTACATTATATTATTAACCCCTAATCTGCCACTCCGGACACTGCCGCCACCTACATTATATGTATTAACCCCTAATCTGCTGCCCCCAACATCGCCGACACCTACATTATATTTATTAACCCCTAATCTGCCACCCCCAATGTCGCTGCAACCTACCTACACTTATTAACCCCTAATCTGCCGCCCCCAACGTCGCCGCCACTATATTAAAGTTATTAACCCCTAAATCTAAGTCTAACCCTAACACCCCCCTAACTTAAATATAATTTAAATAAATCTAAATAAAATAACTACAATTAACTAAATTATTCCTATTTAAAACTAAATACTTACCTATAAAATAAACCCTAAGATAGCTACAATATAACTAATAGTTACATTGTAGCTATCTTAGGATTTATTTTTATTTTACAGGCAACTTTGTATTTATTTTAACTAGGTAGAATAGTTATTAAATAGTTATTAACTATTTAATAGCTACCTAGTTAAAATAGAGACAAATTTACCTGTAAAATAAAACCTAACCTATGTTACAATTACACCTAACACTACACTATAATTAAATTAATTCCCTAAACTAAATACAATTAAATACAATTATCTAAAGCACGGGGAAAAAAACACTAAATTACAGAAAATAATACAATAACATTTTTAAAACTAGTTTAAAACTAATTACACCTAATCTAATCCCCCTAATAAAATAAAAAAAGCCCCCCAAAATAATAAAAAGCCCTACCCTATACTAAATTACAAATAGCCCTTAAAAGGGCCTTTTGCGGGGCTTTGCCCCAAAGTGGATGATGAAGATAGAAGATGCCGCCTGGATGAAGACTTCTGCCCGTCTGGAGGACGTCTTCTGGCTGGCTTGGATGAAGACTTCTGCCGTCTGGAGGACCACTTCGCCTGGCTTCGTTGAGGACTTTGACCCAGCTGGGTGAAGACTTCTCAAGGTAGGGTGATCTTCAAGTGGTTAGTGTTAGGTTTTATTAAGGGGGTATTGGGTGGGTTTTAGAGTAGGGTTGGGTGTGTGGGTGGTGGGTTTTAATGTTGGGGGGGGGTAATTGTACTTTTTTTTACAGGTAAAAGAGTTGATTACTTTGGGGCTTTTTTATTTTATTAGGGGGATTAGATTAGGTGTAATTAGTTTAAAAAACTTGTAATTATTTTATTATTTTCTGTAATTTAGTGTTTGTTTTTTTGTACTTTAGATAATTGTATTTAATTGTATTTAAGTGTATTTAGTTTAGGTAATTAATTTAATTATAGTGTAGTGTTAGGTGTAATTGTAACTTAGGTTAGGTTTATTTTACAGGTAAATTTGTCTTTATTTTAACTAGGTTAATAGTTAATAACTATTTAATAACTATTGTACCTAGTTAAAATAAATACAAAGTTGCCTGTAAAATAAAAATAAACCCAAAACTAGCTACAATGTAATTATTAGTTATATTGTAGCTATCTTAGGGTTTATTTTTATAGGTATTTAGTTTTAAATAGGAATAATTTAGTTAATTTTATTTAGATTCATTAAATTATATTTCAGTTAGGGGGGTTAGGGTTAGGGTTAGACTAATACATTTAATATAGTGGCGGCGACGTTGGGGGCGGCAGATTAGGGGTTAATAAATGTAGGTAGGTGTCGGCGATGTTAGGGCAGGCAGATTAGGGGTTAATAATGTTTAACTAGTGTTTGCGATGCGGGAGTGCGGCAGTTTAGGGGTTAATATATTTATTATAGTGGCGACGATGTCCAGTTCGGCAGATTAGGGGTTAAAAAATGTTTTTAGTGTTTGCGATGGGGGGGCCTCGGTTTAGGGGTTAATAGGTAGTTTATGAGTGTTAGTGTACTTTTTAGCACTTTAGTTAAGAGTTTTATGCTACGGCGTTAACCCATAAAACTCTTAACTACTGACTTTTAAATGTGGTACCAGGCTTGACAGGAGAGGCTGTACCGCTCACTTTTTGGAAGACTTGTAATACCGGCGTTATGCAAGTCCCATTGAAAATATAGGATAACCAATTGACGTGAGTGGATTTGCGGTATTTTCGAGTCTGACCAAAAAAGTGAGTGGTACACCTGTACCTGCAAGACTTGTAATACCAGGTAGGAAAAAAGCAGCATTGGGACCTCTCAACGCTGCTTGTTAAGGCTAACGGAAGACTCGTAATCTAGCCGTATGTGTTTGTCAGCATTACAAAACAAATGACAACATATATATCCATAAGCAGAATAGATATGATCCTGAATAATTACAGTAATAAAGATGAATAAAAGTTAGCAAATAGAATGTTAGAATGTGATATAAACGTTTGAAATTTGCTTCGAATGAACATTTTAGAAACATTCGCCCATCCCTAGTGCTGATTGCATTCTTGTGAAAAGAAACATCTTAAAATTAACCAGTTGCCAGTTCTTCAAAACTTGTTCCAACACATGATTTTTGTAAATGAACAAAACACGTGAAAATCCCTCATGCTTAGTTGAAACATAGTATAATGTAGCTCATGTTTAATCATCTACATCTGACCTTACAGCTATAGTTTATCCTAAGCTCTCTGTATAAAAATGGTTTCTCATCCCCACAAGTGTTTTAGTAAAATTTGGTTTATCCATATTATTTTTGTCTTGTCTAATGCACTGTAAGGGGTATATTTATTAAAGTGCGGACGGACATGATACGATGCAGCAGTGAGGGGAAAGGGGATAATGAAATGGGAAAATACTTAAAATATGTTATACAGGTCCCTATATAAATGGGTGACAGGTGCTATGCCAATTGATGATAAAGGTCTAATTCATAGTGATAAAATCACTATAAGCGTGGTGGTGGTGATCAAGTGTGAGTGGAGGGAGAGAAAAGCGATGTTAGAGTGGGATTACAATAAATGAGACAGATGTAAGCCCACTCAAAACAGCTCTTGTACTAATAGAAAAAAGTGTATAGGGTATACAGGAATTATGTGATGGAAAGAGTCTGAGGGATAATGATAAATTAACAATAAAGAACTCTATATATATCTATGTGAACTGAATATCCTGTAGGAGTGGGGAATTGGTGGAGGGAGCGGCAGATTTGAGTTTATTTAAATAAGTTTATGATATTTAAGATACTCCTGATCATAATGCCTAATGGACTATCAGGAAAAGGAAGTTTGTAATTGCAAAAATCGTATTGATGTCAATCAAAGATCGAATGCTGCAAGGTCTACACATTTATTCAACCCATCAGGTGCCAAAGTATGCAGTTTGTAAATCCAATAGGTTTCTCCGTGGCGAAGGTTGAGCATGGGGTTGTGACTATTTCTTGTTACTTGCTCAATGGAGATAATGGACACAGTTTTCTGACTACCCTTGTGGGCATAAATAAAATGTCTAGAAAGACTATGTTTCAAAAAACGTTCTTTTTATATTATAAGTATGTTCACTCCAACGTTTTCTGCTCTTACGCCACGTGTGCCCCACCTATTGTGCCCCACATGAGCATTCGATCCAATAAACCACATAAGTGGATTCACAAGTGAGACGTTTATTGATTTTAAACTGTTCTCCATTTGAATTGAAAGATTTTGTACCATTCTTCACCGCTTTGCACATGTTACATCTTGATTTATGGCACTTGAAAACTCCTATTGGGGGTATGAAATTACCCAAGAAGGTCCTCCTATTTTCATTTTGATTAGTGGTATTTGATTTGTCTAAAATTATTTTATTTAGGAGCTAATTTTTTTTATTTAGCGTGGGAGCCTTCCTAAACACTATCTTGGGTTGAGATAAGATATGATTTTTGAGGTATGGGTCATCACAGATGATCGGCCAGTGGTTAGAGATAATTCTTTTTATTTCACAATGTTGACTACTAAATCCAGTTATAAACAATGGGGTTTTGTTGTCAATTCCTAGTTTATCTTGTTTGTTTTTATCTTTATCTAGTGTGAAATAGGTGGTTCTATCCTCTTGTAGGGCTCTAAGATAGCCTCCTTTTACCAGCTCCAAAGGATAACCTTCCTCTAGAAATCTATCCTTCAAAATGTTAGACTGCAATTCATAGCTCTCTATGTTACTGCGATAGCGTCTAATGCATCTGAACTGCCCATAGGGCACATTCTTTTTCCAACTATAATAGTGGTTGCTATTGAAGTCAAGAAAACTATTGCAATCCACTTTCTTAAAGAAAGTTTCAGACATAACCGTCCCTGTAGGTGAAAAGTATAGTGTTAAATCAAGATATTCAATCTTTGTAGACTGAATATTACTAGTGAATTCCAAGCCAAAATGGTTCAGATTAAGTGACTCCGTAAAGGTAGAGGCTTCCTCCAATGATCCTCTGAAAAGAAAGATAAGATCATCTATATAACGGCCATAAAACACCAGACTCTCTCCCATAGTAAACTTACTTATAGTAAGTCTTACCATCAATAGTAATAGGGCGCCCCCTATTACTATTCTTTCAGCTCTACAACAAGTGGAATCCTTTGAGATTCACTTTATTGGCCACTAGGGGTAGCAGACCTTATAATTGTTTATCATGTTATCAGCTATAGAAAGATCAAATAGAAGAAAAACCAATATTAATATTGATACTATGGAAACAAATGAGAATGGTTTAGATCCATCCATGCCATCTTTATTTTATACATTGGAAAACCTATTAAAGGTGGAACACAGACACTGGTGGGACTTTGAGACTTACTAAGACTTACTATAATGAATCGCAAATGTTACATGGTATTTAACTATTAAAAAAAAAGTAAAACTAATCAAAATGTTCCTGTTCAGTTCCCTCAGATAAAAAATACATAATCTATGTACATAAGGTATGATTCCATCTTGGAAATAAACAATTATATTACCCATATTATTAATTTTCATGGGTTGTCACCATGTTTGAACTCATGGTAGGTGTTGCACATGTATCCCTAGATGTATTTTTATGGAACACAAAATTCTAAAAGCTATGGACACAAAGTTCTGCAGATTTTCACAGATCTTAAGTGTTTTGCACTTTTACAAGAAGAAATCTGGTTCTAAAAAGAGTCGAATTCCGCAAGTAGCCACATTCTTACGGATTCGGCAGCTAACTAAACTGCCAAATGCACATCCCTAGTTTATAATAGAGATGGACTACTCAGGGCAGGAAAGATATGAGATTGTGGCGAGAAGTTGCCATAGAGAGTATGAACATTGTTTTGATTATGGAGAATTTAGACTTTCTGGAGTGTGTAATTGGTGGTGAGGGAGCAGTACATCTAGTGAAGCTGCTTGATAAAAATTGTGGTCAAAAAGAGGATGTGGGCAGTTGGTAAAATGTGAGATAGAACACTGTTGTGATGTCTGGCTTGGAATCACAAAGATATAGTATTTTATCAGGATTCTCAGCAGCAGAACTTGGGAAAATAGGAGGTGTGTATCACAAATGTACCTTGCTGCCACAAAGTGAAAAGTACCAGCAGTGGTAAATGAGTGAGTTATTATAATAATTATTGCTGAAAAGTAAGCAATAATTATAACAGGAGGAAAGCAAATTTCAATTATATAGAATACTGTTCTACAAACTTAACTGAAGCTGTCATACAGCAGGAGGCTGTCTAATTTAATTCCCCTCTAGTTAGAACTGAATCTCCTGTTACTTCACAGGACAGGTTCAAGCTTCACAGTTATCTCTGACTCTGTGCAGGCTGAGTCATTCGTTTAAATTGGGTAATGTTCCTACCGCAGTGTGCAGCAGGCTCTGTGTGTGAAGACAGTTCAGAGGAGCGGAGCGAATGCAGCCGAACAGCCCGGAGCCTGTTACGTCACAGGGGGCGTGGCCTAATGCCGATTCACTGCGTGGAAAAGGATTGCTTCCGATACAGCGTGTGGAAAACACAGCCGTTAAAGTAAGTCCCGGAGTTGGGGAGAGCAGGGGCCTGGTTTGTGGAAATGACCCAAAACTTAGAGGAGATTCACAAGGAGTTAGTGAGATGGAATCCGGATGAGAAAGTATTAGTCCGTTTTCCTTTAAGGAGATCTCCAGTCTGCTAGTATACAAGTATAGTTGTAGAAAGTCCAGGAGTCTTTGGGAATATTAAGTATAGCTGAGTATATAGGCACCAGTAGGTAGGATTACTGTGAGTGACTTCTGATAGAGAGCAGCCTGTCAGCACCTCACAGCAGGAAAACAAACCAGCATCTGAAACAAAATACTAAGCACCTGTCTGATGTTGATTGACAGGATTTATAGAGGAAGAGGGAGGAGACATGGAAAGGTGGAAACCTGACATCACCCCCTCCTCAAAGAAGCGCTCCCAGAGCTTGTGGTCGGGGCCGATCGGGATGCCTCCGATGGAAAAGGGAGACCAAAGCGAGAGCGTTGAGGTAAGAAGAGGGCTCCCAGGAATCCTCCTCAACTGAGAAGCCCTTCCACCTAACTAGATATTCCAACTGTCCCCTTCGGAACCTGGAGTCAAGCAAGGTTTGGACCTCGAATTCCTCAGAAGTAGGTAACTGAGAAGGAGGTGGTAGCACAACACTCGAGTTCTTCATCCCATGTGCGGGTTTTAACAGGGAGACATGGAAACTGGGGTGTATCCGCATCGAGGTAGGAAGGTCCAATGTGACAGCGTTGGGGTTTATCACTTTAAGAACGGAGAAAGGTCCGATAAAAAGCTTACCCTGTTTCTTGCTGGGTATCTGCAGCTTAAGGTTCTTCGTAGACAACCAAACGAGATCACCGACTGAGTAGTCGGGGGGAGTACGATGTCTGAGGTCATAGTGATGTTTCTGTGTTGCTTGAGCTTGTAGAATATTGGAACGTAGGTTCTGGAAAGTCTCCAATAAAGAATTGGACAATTCATCAACTTTAGGAGAACTGGAGATTGTTCCTGGTGAAAACTGAATAGTGGGGTGGAAGCCATAGTTGGCATAAAACGGAGTCATTTTAGTGGTAGAGTTGAGAGAGTCGTTAAAAGCAAATTCTGTCATAGGAAGAAATTGAACCCAATCGTCTTGATGTTGGGAACAATATGCACGTAGATACTGTTCTAGCCACTGATTGGCGCGTTCCGTCTGGCCATTAGTCTGCGGATGGAATGAGGTACTGTAACGGTGATCAATCTTTAAGAGGGTAGAGAGTTGTCTCCAGAATCTGGAGGTAAACTGCGTACCACGATCAGAAGTTATTATACGTGGAACACCATGTAACTTGACTATGTGCTGTAAGAAAAGTTGAGCTGTTTCGGCTGAAGTAGGAAGTTTGTGAAACGGGATGAAATGTGCCATCTTGGTGAACAGATCTATAGCGACCAAGATGGTATTATGTTTTTGAGAGAGAGGAAGTTCGACAATGAAGTCTAACCCGATATGTTGCCAAGGTTTGTCTTGTACCTGGATGGGCATCAATAACCCATAGGGGGATTTTTTTTCCAATTTCGTTGTAGCACAGACAACACAGGAATTAATGTACTCTGAGACAGTTTCTGTTAGATTTGGCCACCAGAATTCTCGTGATATCTTTTCAGCAGTTCTGTTGATACCCTGATGTCCGGCAGTAGGTTGGTCATGGAAATGTGATATTATAGAGGTACGTAGAGAAGGTGGAAGATAAAGCTTTTCCCTATGGTAATACAACCCATTTTGGCTTTTGGTGAGCTTGAATTGGTGAAGCTGATCATCAAACTGTAAGGAATCTCTTAGAAGCTTAGTGAAAGTATCTGTCAGCCCAATGAAACGTTCACTGGGGATGATCTGACCTGTAACTGGTGGTGAGAAGGGGATATCGTCCATACGGGATAATGCATCCGCTTTTCGGTTTTTAGTAGCTGGTTTATAGATTATAATGAAATTGAAGCGTGTGAAAAATAGATACCACCGAATCTGCCTGGAGGAGAGGGTTTTATTCGACTGTAGGTATTCCAGATTTTTGTGATAGGTGTAGATGGTTATAGGGTGTTCAGCCCCCTCGAGAAGATGTCTCCAGTGTTCCAGAGATCGTTTGATTGCTAGGAGCTCTTTCTCACCAATAGGGTAATTGCGTTCAGCTGAACTCATGATCTTGGAAAAGTATGCAACTGGATGTATGGGTTCTGAGGGTGAGGGTCTTTGGGAAAGAACGGCTCCAACGGCATAATCGGAGGAATCAACTTCCAAGATATAGGGTAGAGATGGAACTGGGAAACGAAGGATTGGGGCAGTGATGAATCTTTGCTTTAAGTTGTTGAATGCGTCAGTAGCCTCGGTATTCCATTGAAAAGGAATGGTGGTTGCTGTGAGACGTGAGAGGGGCTTTGCAATACGGGAGAAATTCTTAATGAACTTCCTATAATAGTTCGCAAAGCCTATGGAAACGTTGTAAATCTTTTCTCGACTTGGGTCTGACCCAATCCCTGACAGTTTGAACTTTCGTGTCCTCCATTTTTATTCCTTTTGGACTGATGTAATATCCAAGATAGGAGAGTTCTGTAGTATGGAAGGAGCATTTCTCCGGCTTAGTATTATGTGATGTCTGGCTTGGAATCACAAAGATATAGTATTTTATCAGGATTCTCAGCAGCAGAACTTGGGAAAATAGGAGGTGTGTATCACAAATGTACCTTGCTGCCACAAAGTGAAAAGTACCAGCAGTGGTAAATGAGTGAGTTATTATAATAATTATTGCTGAAAAGTAAGCAATAATTATAACAGGAGGAAAGCAAATTTCAATTATATAGAATACTGTTCTACAAACTTAACTGAAGCTGTCATACAGCAGGAGGCTGTCTAATTTAATTCCCCTCTAGTTAGAACTGAATCTCCTGTTACTTCACAGGACAGGTTCAAGCTTCACAGTTATCTCTGACTCTGTGCAGACTGAGTCATTCGTTTAAATTGGGTAATGTTCCTACCGCAGTGTGCAGCAGGCTCTGTGTGTGAAGACAGTTCAGAGGAGCGGAGCGAATGCAGCCGAACAGCCCGGAGCCTGTTACATCACAGGGGGCGTGGCCTAATGCCGATTCACGGCGTGGAAAAGGATTGCTTCCGATACAGCGTGTGGCAAACACAGCCGTTAAAGTAAGTCCCGGAGTTGGGGAGAGCAGGGGCCTGGTTTGTGGAAATGACCCAAAACTTAGAGGAGATTCACAAGGAGTTAGTGAGATGGAATCCGGATGAGAAAGTATTAGTCCGTTTTCCTTTAAGGAGATCTCCAGTCTGTTAGTATACAAGTATAGTTGTAGAAAGTCCAGGAGTCTTTGGGAATATTAAGTATAGCTGAGTATATAGGCACCAGTAGGTAGGATTACTGTGAGTGACTTCTGATAGAGAGCAGCCTGTCAGAACCTCACAGCAGGAAAACAAACCAGCGTCTGAAACAAAATACTAAGCACCTGTCTGATGTTGATTGACAGGATTTATAGAGGAAGAGGGAGGAGACATGGAAAGGTGGAAACCTGACAACTGTTGACTAAGATCAGACCAAATGGCCACCATGGTGAGTGGGGGAATTAGTTTGCTATGAGAAGTTAAATGAGGGAGAAGCTTTGACACGTACACAGTGGAACAGTAAAGGGATGTTGTAATTGCAGGACATTTTTGTTGTTTTGCTATAGAATACCATATCAGCAAAACCAAATAGATCTGATATTATCTATTGCGTTCTCAAGATATTAATCAAATGAAGGAAATAAAATATTTCTCACACTATTGAATAACCAAAAGGAGCTATAAAAAGGTGTGTGTGTTTAGGTCAGTATAATTATATAAACAACAAATACATAATATAAAAAATACAAAGCCACTTACTTTGTATTTCAAATAAGTAGTAGCCCTCTCCCCTGTCTGTATCATGTGACAATCCTCAGTCAATCACAAAAAGCATTTAAGTGCCTCAGAATGTGTACATATAAAATTAGCACATTTTGATAATTAATGTTACAGAAGCATTAGTTATTTTGTTGTGAAGAGCTTATTTCCCAGCAGCAATGCCTGAACCAGCAAGCCAGCGCCTAAGAAGGGCTCCAAGAAAACCGTAACCAGTATCATTTCATAAAGAGTTAACTCTTTTTTTTCAGCTTTTAGAAACTATTGTCTAATCACCTCTGGAGCCAGACTGCTAATTGATAAGATGAACTTGTAAACTTGTTATCTTAAGTACTGTAATCCTATTGTGGCCTGTCAAAGGACAGTGCTCTCTATCTAAATGTGTGATGGGGGATTTTGTGCTTCCCCCCTCTCCCCCTGGGAGTGCCCTGTGTGCATGTAACCTTAATAAAAAGCAGGCTGGGCATCCCAGTCCTGAGTTCTTGTTTGACCCTCAATCGCAGCGTTGACTCGTTTTTGTGGGCAGAAGGGTATCCTAGCTGTACTGCAGCTAAGGGAGATTATTCTATATTTGCGAGACTCATATAGAATACTATGGAAAGCAGCTTCTCCCCTCTTTAGCAATAGGGATCCAGGCTACTAAGCGGTCCATCTCTCAGCGAGACTAAGGGTAACCGTAACATTTGGTGGCAGCGGTGGGATTTTCCTGGATTTCCTAGGAGAGGTACAGAACGGATGGAGAGCGCTTACGAAAAATTGAAGCGTACAACCCTAAAGGATTTACTTGAAAGCAGAGGGGGGTACGCCAGCAACCGGCCGAGGAGAGAGCTGATCGCAGAATTGACCGAACTGGATCAGAGCTTCACAATGGCGGAAACACCGACCACGATTAGTGACGAAAAAACCAGGATTGTTCGGGAAAGGCTCTCATTATACGGGCCGAACCCCTCCATGGAATTGGTACAGCAGTTGATGGCGGAGGCGGACGAGGATATACGAGAGACTCGAGCCCACGAACTCAACCTAGCGAACGCACACCGCAATGCTGAAGCCCCGCAGGTAATCATCCCTGTCGAAAATGCTGGGAGGCCCAAGATACCCTATGCGGCATTTCGACCCTTCCTAGAGAGCGAGACAGGGATTGATGAATATTTGGCGGACTTCGAAAGGCAATGTGCCCTGCACCAGATTCCCAACAGAGAGTGGCCCACGATATTGTCTGGGAAACTATCCGGGCGAGCCCTGGAAGCCTTTCGTACTCTGGGTGCTGAGGAAGTGACACAGTATGAGCTAGTTAAGGAGACACTGTTGCGACGGTACGCTGTAACTCCGGACACGTATCGCCGACAGTTTCGGGGCACGGAAAAGAAGCCTAACGATACCCATATGGAATGGGCGCACCGAATGCGGAGAGCGGCAAATCACTGGCTGAGCGGATGTAAAGCGGTGACTGGGGAGGAAATTTTACAATTGTTTCTCTTAGAACATTTTTATAATGGCATGGAACAGCAAGGGAAGGAATGGCTGCGAGACAGGCGGCCTTCTACCTTAGAAGAAGCAGCCAAATTGGCCGATGAACATTATGACTCCCGTCTTCACGAACCCATGAACTACCGAGCTCCAGCACGGGTCGAACCCAGAGAGGTTTACCATGCACCCCCTCGTGCTGAATTCCGAGCCCCGGTGCCCACAGGGCCCGTCCGACACTCAGGACCACCCAATAACAGCTCTGAGCGTCCCAGACCGACTTGCCACCGATGCAAGCAACCAGGGCATTTCATGGCTAGCTGCCCCCTTAATACGCACCGGACACCCAGGAATTACAATTACCCCTCTGGGTCCTATCGTCCGGCCCGGGCCCTCTGTGTTAACCAAGAGGCCCCTATGGAGGGATATGTGGGGCCGCTTCACGAGGCAGACCCTGTATATGCTGCCTCAGATAACCGCCAGCACCATCGGCAGAGGGTATGGATCGAGGGGCGATCTACCGAGGGATTGCGAGACACAGGGGCTACTATCACGCTGGTACAGAGTCATTTGGTGCCAGAGCACAAGCGATCCGGACATACTGTGGCCGTTAGAGTGGCGGGGGGGGATGTGTACAAAATTCCAACAGCTAAAGTGCATCTTGATTGGGGAGCGGGAAAGGGGGCTGTGAACGTGGGCCTAATGGATAATTTACCTGCCGAAGTACTACTGGGCAACGATTTGGGCCCCATGACTTCTGCCTATGCTCCAGTATGCAACAACGAGGCGGACCCAGTGACTACACGGGCCCAAGCCCGGACGGAGCGAGAGCTCTCACCAGTGCGGGAGACACAGGTAAGACCTACCCCGACCTTGCCTGACAGGTTAGACCCCATACCCTGGGACACCCCAGATGCTTTCGAGGCAGAGTCTAAGACTGACCCGACCTTACAAAAGTACCGGGAACGAGCAGAGACCGGAGGGGGCGGGGCAGATAACGAAACATTCTTATGGGAAAAAGGGAAACTATACCGCTGGACAGAGAAAAGGGGACAGCGTAGGCGACAGCTGGTAGTGCCCCACAAATACCATCAAGAAATCCTCAAAATAGGCCACGACATCCCCTTAGCAGGCCACCTAGCCGTTACCCGTACCCTACACCGCATTACTCACACGTTCTTTTGGCCAGGGGTGCACGCTGACGTTAGAACTTACTGTAACACCTGCGATGTGTGTCAACGAGTAGGAAGGCGAGGCGATCACCCTAAAGCCCAGCTAGTAAATATGCCCATTGTAGAGGAACCCTTCAGCCGGGTTGCTATTGACCTAGTGGGACCACTGGCTACCCCTAGTCCCTCCGGTAAGCGATACATTCTTACCGTAGTGGACTACGCTACCAGGTACCCAGAGGCTGTCGCCCTATCCAACATACAAGCGGATACGGTAGCGAATGCACTAGTACAGGTGTTCTCCCGGGTAGGATTTCCAAAAGAAATCCTATCCGACCGAGGCACCCAATTTACGGCTGAATTGACCCAACAACTCTGGCAGGTTTGCAAAATTAAGTCCCTCCTGAGCTCCCCATACCACCCCCAGACGAACGGGCTGTGTGAGAGGTTCAATGGGACCCTCAAGCAAATGCTCAAGACGTTCACTCAGGAATACCGAGACTGGGAACGCTTCCTGCCGCACCTCCTATTTGCTTATCGGGAGGTGCCCCAGGAAACGACAGGGTTCTCTCCCTTCGAGTTGCTCTACGGAAGAAAGGTACGGGGACCCCTAAACCTGATCCGGGAGCACTGGGAGGGAGAGATGGAGGCTGACGGTGTCCCCATTGTGCCATACGTGCTGGAACTCAGGGACCGAATGGAGCAATTAGCCAAATCCATGCGGGCTAATCTCCAGTTGGCCCAGAGAAGACAGAAAGTATGGTACGATCGGGGGGCCCGAAAGAGAATCTTCACCATAGGACAAAAGGTGTTAGTACTTAAGCCGGTGAAGACAGACAAATTGCAGGCGTCCTGGCAGGGTCCCTACCAGATCGTAGAGAAAAGGGGAGACACCACTTATGTGATAGCTAGCTGCCACGACAACAATCTTAGAAAGACATTCCATGTAAACATGCTCAAGGAATATTTTGAGCGACCAGAGAACGTGACGGCCGTATGTTGTTCCCCTCAGGAAGACCCCGACAGTTTACCCATTCCAGACCTATTAGAAAAGAGCCTCCCCACAGGTATAGTGGCACAGGTTCAGATAGGGGACCGACTTAGCCCCACTGAAAGGGAGCAGCTCAACCAACTCCTCCAGTCCAAACACCTCACCTTCTCCCCGAAGCCAGGGTACACTACTTTAACCACCCACCAGGTAGATACTCCGGGACAAGCTCCCTTGCGCCAGGCTCCGTACCGAATCCCCGAAGCAGTTAGGACAGGAATGAAGAAGGAGATCGATGAGATGCTCCAGCTCAGGGTAATTGAGCCCTCCGATAGTCCCTGGGCCTCCCCAGTCGTCTTGGTGCCCAAGAAAGATGGGACCACCCGGTTCTGCGTAGACTATCGGAGGCTCAATGAAAATACCGTGACGGACGCTTACCCTATGCCCAGGGTAGACGAGCTACTCGATCGTATAGCCAGGGGAAATTACCTGACCACTATTGACCTCTGCAAAGGTTACTGGCAGATTCCCCTGGCCCCGGAGGCTATCCCCAAGTCGGCATTCGTCACCCCATTCGGCTTATATCAGTTTAGGGTAATGCCGTTTGGGATGAAGAATGCCCCAGCTACATTCCAGCGCTTGGTGGATAGGCTCCTGGATGGCTTCCAGAGTTTTGCTTGCGCCTACCTGGACGACATAGCGATCCACAGTGAGTCCTGGGAGGACCACTTAGCTCATGTGGGAATGGTTCTGGATCAGATCCGGGCTGCTGGCCTGACTCTGAAGCCAGAGAAATGCCACTTTGGGATGGCCGAGGTACAGTACCTGGATCACCGGGTGGGGTGTGGAAAGCAGCGACCAGAGCCGGCCAAAATAGAAGCTGTCGCCAATTGGCCCACCCCCATCACTAAGACTCAGGTCCTAGCCTTCCTGGGCACGGCAGGGTACTATAGACGGTTCGTACCAGACTACAGCACACTTGCCAAACCCCTGACTGACTTGACCAAGAAGAACTTACCTCGACAGGTCCTGTGGTCTCCCCACTGTGAAACGGCTTTCCAGGCTCTCAAAAATGCTCTAATTAACGCTCCTGTCCTGGCGGCCCCAGCCCTTAACAAACGTTTTATCGTCCATACAGATGCTTCCATGTTCGGGCTGGGAGCCGTCCTCAGCCAAGTAGGCGAAGATGGAGGGGAGCATCCAGTTGCCTACATCAGCCGGAAGCTCCTGCCCCGCGAAGTCAGCTATGCAGCGGTCGAAAAGGAGTGTTTGGCTTTGGTGTGGGCATTAAAGAAATTGACTCCCTATTTATATGGTCAGGAGTTCACTCTGGTCACCGACCATAACCCGTTGGTGTGGCTGAACCGGGTCTCTGGAGATAACGGAAGGCTATTACGTTGGAGCTTATCGTTGCAACCCTTCAATTTCACCATTACTTACAGACCTGGGAAACAGAATGGCAACGCCGACGGGTTGTCCAGACAAACCGACCTCAGCCCTGCATAACCAGCGGTCTGGACAGCCTTAGTTTGCCCCGAAAAGGGGTCAGACCGTGTCTGCCAGAGTGTTCCACAGAAAGGGAGCACTGTTACAGAAGCATTAGTTATTTTGTTGTGAAGAGCTTATTTCCCAGCAGCAATGCCTGAACCAGCAAGCCAGCGCCTAAGAAGGGCTCCAAGAAAACCGTAACCAGTATCATTTCATAAAGAGTTAACTCTTTTTTTTCAGCTTTTAGAAACTATTGTCTAATCACCTCTGGAGCCAGACTGCTAATTGATAAGATGAACTTGTAAACTTGTTATCTTAAGTACTGTAATCCTATTGTGGCCTGTCAAAGGACAGTGCTCTCTATCTAAATGTGTGATGGGGGATTTTGTGCTTCCCCCCTCTCCCCCTGGGAGTGCCCTGTGTGCATGTAACCTTAATAAAAAGCAGGCTGGGCATCCCAGTCCTGAGTTCTTGTTTGACCCTCAATCGCAGCGTTGACTCGTTTTTGTGGGCAGAAGGGTATCCTAGCTGTACTGCAGCTAAGGGAGATTATTCTATATTTGCGAGACTCATATAGAATACTATGGAAAGCAGCTTCTCCCCTCTTTAGCAATAGGGATCCAGGCTACTAAGCGGTCCATCTCTCAGCGAGACTAAGGTTAACCGTAACAATTAAGTGGAAAGTTTTTTTTCTTAATTGTTCTATATGAGTTCTGAAAGTTTAATTTTGACTTTAGTATCTGTAATGTGTTGGTTTCATGGGGGGAGTGTCAGGTCAGGCCGAAGCCGCAGGCCCACTGTACCACTTGAAGCAGATGTAGATTATCTGATAAGGATATCCTTAGAACAGACTCAGACCACACAGCAATGATCCAAAACTATTCTCCTTTATTGAAAGACACACAACATGTCTTATAGGCACCAATTACATTGTACAGGGTTAACTTGATGACACGTTATGGCTGCGTTATTTTACACAGTTATACACAGTGTTATTCTGGAAACTTACTAGCTCTAAACAATCTCTATAGTCATAATAAGAAATGCATCTGCGAGAACAACAAGGTCGTTTGAACATCTTATTGAGATAGTACCCTCCTGGGCCTAGTGCCAGGGACATTTACAAGATTAGCTACGTTTGCAGAATAAAATGACAAGCATATATTTCTCACTACAGAATAACCCATTATAATAAAGTTTAATCATTACAAGATGGATGCAAAGAACAAGATGGCGCTATTCAGGTTCAGTAACCCCTAACATACCACCCTTTTATTCTAACAGAATAACATAAAAATAGAGAGGCGCAGAAAATGAGGAAGACCTTTAACAAAAGTATGAGCCTAATACTACGGTAACAGAACTCTATGTGAGAATACTAGAGAGAAAAATATTCACATGTCGTGGTATAATTTTATAGGCCAATAGGGCACAATTTGTCACTGCATATAGGTGCGGCCCCTCCAATACCTTCCATCTACCTTCCAGCATCCCTAAATCTACCGGTCTATCTGCACAAAGACCCAACCAGCCCCCCATCTACCCCCAAACAATGCTGCATCTTTTATTTCTCCACCTGCACTCCCCCAATATGTCCTACAGTTCTTTCTCCACAGTAAAGCATGACATGGTAACAGCACAACTGTCTCTAGGTGGCCTCTGATCACTTTAAGAACAGTCTTTGTAATCTTAGAGCGCTCCACCTTCCTCAGACACTTTGCTTTAATACAGTTCATTTGCAGTAGGGGTGCTTATCCAGTGTTCTTCCGCAGGGAGATGCTGGAAATCTGATGGTTTGTTCATGGGGTAGACAAGGCAGCCAGTGGATCCCCATAGCAAGCAGACACTCGAGTCACAGGGAGTCTAAGAAGAAAACAGAAACAGTACAATATGAGTACACACTCCAATACAATCACAATTATGTCCAAATAAAACTTCTTTCATCTTTTTTAAGCATCACAATTCCTTTAGCTTAACTCATCCTATGTCAAAACCAAGAAAAAACATTGTTGATATATAATACAAACTAAATACATTGATACTTTTACAGAGAAAAACTCACAGCTTCTCTATACAATTTAAACGATACTTCATGAATACTAAGCAAGTGAAAACTGCTAGACTTCATCAAGAGGCCGAATGGCTATGCTAAAACTTATGCTAAGGCCTGCCCTGTAGCAAAAATGAAAATAAAAATAAATGAATTTCTTTACACTGTCACTTTGAACTACTAAAAATAAAAGAACCTAGTGTTGCTTAATTCAGCACATCTACTATCTATAATGTTTATAATTCTCCAACCATGATCCTAATAGTCAACAGTCTCATCTGATATAAACACTACTAGTTTACTAATTATTTTATGCAACCTAAATTCTCTCACACTACAATCCTAACACCATTTAAAACTACAACATCTTTTAAAAATAAACACATCTTTATGGTAAATCCTTTCTTTGACAAACATCTGGAATTACCAAATTCACTTTGCAGATACCATACCAATTAATAAAAGGGAAAAATACATTTGCTTTCATAAACTATAATTATGCTACTCCCTAAATAAATATTTCTCTGTATAATTAATATAAACTTCTAGCTGATATATGTCCTCATTATGTTCTAGAGGGTGAAGGGTCTAACATATTCTGATATATTGCAGCATTTTCCTTACACTATAAAGGTGCAAACATATTTTTTATACTCAGTGGGCCATTCAATAGGGTACAATACTGCGAGGTTTAGAGTTACGCTTATCTAAAGGGTTACTTTGTTTAAGTACATAAACTACAATGTGCACTAAGACCAATATGGCATGCTTTTCTGTAGACAAAACTATATGACTTCTTATAACTAATATGATCAACAGAAAATAACACCAATACAAGAGCATACAAAACAAGAAATATAAGTAAATGAGTTAAAACAATACTCCCCTAATTTAATTGGTTGACCCTGTAATAGCATAACCGGTCCTCAATATCAACCGGCAAGGCACAATCCAGAGATGGATAGTCTTTATGTTCTGACGACACACATCAGAGGAAACAGTCATGGATTACCCAGAGTCCAGTTCTGGGGCTGGTACCAGCATGCAATGCAAAGAATGGATCCAAAGATAGTTCAGCAACTTTTACTGCAGTATGGTGGTTAAAACAAAAGGTCTTTTATCTTCATTTTTTCTCTGTAAAAGGTTTACTTGCATTCAATCTTCAATCTTTGGAAGAGTGCACTTATGGAATTTTATCTGTACAGATTTTACCTAAATATGGAAACTCAAAAATAATTCAGTTAGTGTCTTTAATCTCCGGATACAGCTGCATGATCTCATCCTGCAAATACAAATATTGTGTTAAGAACAAAATAGAAAAATAAAAATAGAAAAATAAAAACATTTTAGGTTCCCTTTCTTACTTAAAATAATAATCACCTAACTCACACAAAGATATTCATCAATACTCATCAATACTTCCCCCTTGTTTACGTGAAACATCCCATGTGGCACGCAAACCCAATATAAAAATAAACCAAAAGACAAATCATGCATTCCACTCATGCATGCAGAATACTATTCTCAATAGCAAGCCACATCAAATACACCGCACTATTCAATATGCCATTCATACATATATATAGCAGTCACAAAGGAGAAAAACATAACAATCTCTAAGAAAACATTTAAAACCACTTGTCCATGCCACACAACAAAACATTAACTGCCGAGTGCCGACACAAACTTTAAACAACCACAATTAACCTGAAATTCAACACCTATACTGACATTCCCTGAAACACAGCACTCGCAAAACACTACACAGAATTAAAAACATCCCATAAGAACCATCTATACCCTGGCTCTGCAACATCTACTATGCACAAGACTTTGATATCATACTAATGATGCAATCACTACAGATGCTCAATAAACTCCAGTTGCATATTTACACATAAAATCCCGAACCATAAACTTACAAAGGAACACACAAACACACCTAATTATCCTATTTTGGGAAAGATCAGATAACCATGGTACAGCCACCGTTCTATTTAGCTCCTGCCCGCATGCATCGTGCAAATCCACTGTGAAATAAATCATATGTGACACAAATAACTTGTGAAAAACTCTAGAATCCAGTCTATACTTTTACATAACCAGAATTTTAACAACAACAAAATTATTGGATCTACATCTGTTTATAATTTGATATTCACCATTCTGCAGCTCTCTAGCCAAATGTAACAATTGCATATAACACAAAAAATGAGCTTTCTACAAAAGAATAACAATAAAATTTCCCCTTTAAATTATTCCCAATGAGCCATTGGCCTTACTTATAATAAAAATGTATACTGACGCTCATTAAATAGCCTAAGCAAGCATAAGCAGCATAAAAACGCACTCACAGTGGGATGCAGGCTAGTTAAAGGGACATTTTACCCAAATTAAAAATTATCTTTAATTGAAACTGCTGACACAGTTAAATATACTAGTGTTAGGCTTACAGTAAACCTCATTGTCTTCTCTGTAAATATTTTCTTAAAATCTCAGATGTTATATCAGTTTGCCTGTATCCCTTTAAATATTTTCACTCCTCTGTTTGTCTTTATTTTTTTTCCGCTAGTCTCACAGATTGCAACATTAAGATTGTAGACAACTTATCAATTCAGTTTGCATTACAGAGAGAATTCAGTTACACTGCAAAAGAAATATCTGCTATCTAAACGGCAGATTTAAAAAGAATAATACAAAGAAAGGTCTCAAAAATATATTTAGCAAACTACTAATACAGTGTTATTGCTGCTCCTGAACTCCTTTCACATGAGTGAACTGGTCCTTTAAATAATAAAATGACAATTTTCTATTGCTCCGTCTACTCACTGAGCTCTGATTTTACAGACAAATATAAGATAAGGATTATCCGAAATTCAACCCATTACAATTTACTTCATATATACACAAACTTGCAAATGCAACTTCTCCTACATTTAAACTATTCAGCTTGTATAACAAGCCATTGACAATACATTAATATCAAAACTACTTTACAGTGGACTGTCCCTTTAAGGACTAACCATTTATCATGTAAATTACATAAGTATACCCTAACCATAATTTAGGCTGCTTGTATGATTTACCACACAAATTCCACTTCTGTAATGTATCATGACCTGCATATTAATTTACTTGCAACAGAAACGGACCCAAATACCTTTAGATAAATCTAATGACATACAGTCCATAATACAGCAAAGAAGCAGAACTCCAATGGCAAACAAGACAAGTTTTTTTTACCTTATTTTATCTTTTCCACAAACTCTTGCAAATACAACATACTTAACCCATTAATCATACCGGAAAAACTCTCATATTTACTAGAGCGTGACAAAAATCACACACACCATCGCACTTTCAAAGTCGTTAGTTACTTCACTTGCAAAAACAACATATTTATATGCCGCAACAGGTGGACAGTTTTTATATTTACATGCAACAATTATCACTTAACACTAAAACTGCACATATAACACACATACTTAAAACATGCTGTTGACTTTAAAATACAGTTATAAAAATAACATTACAAAATACCTCCTTACAACGTCTGATTTCCCAGCAAAGAAACAGAAAGAATTTTTTTTTTACAGCGATACACTCACACAAGCCCATCTCATCTCGCATACCAGAATTCACTCCCCCTTTTTTTTTCTTTTTTCCTCCCCCGGAAAGCAAATATTCTATAACATACCAAAGACACATAAAAATACAATAAGATCAACTTTCCACCAAATTTACAATGTATTTGAAAGTCTCTGAATTTGCAAAGAATGGCCATCTCCCCACAAATTGAGAAAACATTTCAAAACAGGATAAAAACATCCTCAGTTCCTTTTTTGTTTGTTTATTTTGTTATTCTGTTGATCTAAGCAACTCTTTGACACATACAGGCCCATTTATCAATCTCCGTACGGTGCTTGAAGGGCCATGTTTCTGGCGAGTCTTCAGACTCGCCAGAAACACAACTTATGAAGCAGCGGTCTAAAGACCGCTGCTCCATAACCCTGTCCGCCTGCTCTGAGCAGGTGGACAGGAATCGCCGGAAATCACCTCCCTGCTGGCGGCCAATTGCCCGCGAGTCAGCAGGGGGCGGCGTTGCACCATCAGCTCTTGTGAGCTGCTGGTGCAATGTTAAATGCAGAGAGCGTATTGCTCTCCGCATTTAGCGAGATCTTGTGGACCTGATCCGCAGTGTCGGATCAGGTCCTTAAGACCTTTGATAAATTGGGGCCGAAATAACAGACACATTACACATGACACATCAAAGTATACAAAATTTCCTTTTCATTACTGCAAAGCATCAGATATCAAACATTAGATCCAGGTGGGTAACAAAACTCTTTTATAGGAATGGATATGGAAAAATTCAACACACGTGAGACTCAAACTCACTGTCACAAGGCCATGCCACGTTGCATGCCAACTTTTATCTTGCGCGCTTACCAGACAGGACTGCAATACCGGTCTTAACCTAGCTGTCATGCTTCTTATCCTCACCTATTGTTACATAGCACTGGCCCTTTAAATCCCCAGCAACTGCCATAAATAGCAACAATCCTCACTTACTCATTGCTTGGTATTGATTCATTTCGGACCAGTCCTGAGCTCCACCCTCTACCTGCAGTCTGTGCAGCTACACTCCCTGAGCCCTGTCTCATTCAAGCTGCTTCCCTGTGAAGTGAACTGCTCCGCTACCGGAACTCCGGCCTCTGTGACGTCACACGCCACTCTCTGCCGACATTCAGCTGCTATCTTACCGCTCTCAGCACTTACCTTACTTGCGGTTATACCGAAGTCCAGTCTCCAACTTTAGGTCTATCAGGTACCAATATTAAGGGGGTTATTTTGCTTATATTGTTATGTTGCTCAAACTGTACACTTTGCCGCAATCTTCTATGTGCACTAGTTATAAGAGCTCCTGTTACTTTACAAGTATCCATTTTCCCATTGCTTCCAAAACACCTTAAGCCTTATTCATTCCTTGTTTTGTGCACAAACATATATAAATTCATGGTATAACGTTAACAATAATTTCATAATTGATGTTAAAGCAATTACTTACACTGCTGACTTGTATTAACCCTGATACTACAGCTATAGTGCTTGCTGCTGCTTTGTTTATTTTTTCCTTTCTTTCTTCACATATTAACTGCTAGTTGTGTGTGTGCTAGGTTATCACATATTACTGAAGGGTAATATTAATGTGACACCCTGCTACACACTTAGCTACACCATATATATATATATATATATATATATATATATATATATATATATATATATATATATATATATATATATATTGTTTTATCAGTAGCTGTGGTCCACTCTAACATATGTCTTTTTTTCAGACATTACAGAAATACCAAGCCATTTAAAATGGACCCAACTGATATGAATACACACATACAAACACTAACTAATAAAGTAGATTTACTAACTGAAGGTCTTACTGCACTAAAACTTGAAAATGACAATTTGAAAACTTATATTAAGGAGGTAGTTGATAGGAAGCCCCCTCCTCTAGAACCCCAGATTAGTACCCCTGAACCTTTCTCTGGAGATAGGAAGATTTTTAGGGAATTCAAAAATTCATGCTATTTATTATTTACTCTCAAACCCTATACCTATCCTAATGATAGGGTAAAAGTTATGACAACCATTTCCTATTTAAGGGCAGTGCCTAGGGCATGGGCTAATACTTTTTTGGAGCACAATGATGACATTCTCAATTCCTTGGACTCTTTTTTCTCTGCCTTATCACAAATTTATGAGAACCCCTTTAAGCAGCAAACGGCTGAAAATGCCATGAGGTCTTTAAGGCAGAGGAAAAGAGAGGTAGAGGAATATATAGCAGAATTCAAGCGGTGGGCTCCCGACACCCAATGGAACAACTTGTCTCTCCGAAATCAATTTCGGTTGGGGTTGTCGGATGCTGTTAAGGATGAGCTCTCACGCACCCAAATACCTCCTACTTTGGAACAACTTATAGATCTCTCTATCTGCATAGATAGAAGGCTCAGGGAAAGACATCATGAGAGAACTAGTCATGACTCATACTCTAGACCAAGGTTTCCAACCAACCCACCCAGTACACACTCAAAACCCCCTCCAGAACCTATGGATATCACCTTCCTAAGAGGACCCCTAAGTTCCCAGGAAAAGATAAGACGTCGCACTCATAACCTGTGCATGTACTGTGCCTCTGATGAGCACGGGATTAGAGACTGCCCCAACCTCATTCGCCAAAGAAAGGGTAAGCTGTTTACTCCCTCTCCTTCAATTAAGACTGTTCTCAAAAGCAATCAGTATTGTAAAACTAATCTTGTTTTACAGTGGGATCAAACTCGGGTGACCGTCCAAGGGATTATTGACTCCGGAGCCTCCCTCTCCTACATTGATGTAACTTTTTGTGAAACAAATAAAATACCCCTGCATAAGAAATTGTTACCTGTTCATTTGAGAGGGATAGATGGAGAGGTATTGTCCACAGGACATGTTCTGTTTGAAACGACTCCCATCTTAATGTCGACAGAGTGTCACCATAGGGAGTATATCAAATTCGATGTCATTACCTCACCCGATTTTCCTCTAATTTTAGGGTTACAGTGGCTTAGGCAACATGATCCTGTTATCTCTTGGTCATCTCTCTCTCTCTACAATTTAGATCTGAATATTGCAAGGTAACCTGTTACCCCCAACTGTTACTTCAACCTTCCCCTGAAGGGTTGCATACAAATGTGCCCATTGATTATGACGATTTTACTGATGTGTTTAGCAAGAAACAATCAGAAAATCTCCCACCACACAGGCCATATGACTGCCCAATTGATTTACTTCCAGGTGCAGCTATTCCCTGTGGGCACATTTTCCCTTTGTCTAAACCAGAATTACTACATCTTAAAACTTACCTCGAAGAAAACCTTAAAAAAGGTTTTATAAGACCATCAACTTCTCCTGCAGCAGCAGGGATTTTCTTCGTAAAAAACAAAGATGCTTCTCTAAGACCTATAGTGGACTATAGGCAGTTAAATAAAATAACAATAAAAAAACGTTACCCCCTACCACTTATCAGCGAATTAATTGAGCTTCTAGAGGGCTCTACAATTTTCACTAAGCTAGACCTTAGGGGCGCCTATAACTTGATCAGGATGAGGGCAGGAGACGAATGGCTGACTGCATTTCGCACTCGTTATGGGTTATACGAATATGTAGTCATGCCATTCGGTCTCTGCAATGCTCTTGCCACCTTCCAGCACCTGATAAATGATATTTTCAAGGATATACTGGATACCTACGTGGTCATTTATCTAGACGATATTCTCATTTTCTCAAAATCTCTATCAGAACATAAAATCCACGTCCGTCAGGTATTGACTAGACTCAGAAGCAATTCTTTATATGTAAAAGCTGAAAAATGCACCTTTCATGCTAATAGTATACCGTTCCTTGGGTACATAATATCTGACAAGGGTATAAGTATGGATGACACTAAAATTAAAACTGTAGTAGATTGGCCTGTCCCTACTTCCAGAAAACAAGTACAAAGTTTTCTGGGATTTGCCAACTTCTACAGGAAATTTATAAAAAACTACTCATCCCTGGCTAAACCTCTTATCGATCTTACAAAACAAAATATAAAATTCACCTGGACTACTACCACCCAAAATACCTTTGATTTATTGAAATCACGTTTTACCTCTGCACCTATTTTGCGCTACCCTAATTCAGAACTCCCTTATACTCTTGAAGTAGACGCTTCTGACTTTGCCCTTGGAGCTATCCTCTCACAACGACAATCTCTACAACAACCATTGCATCCTGTTGCTTACTATTCTCGTACCTTAACAACAGCAGAGAGAAATTATCCAGTTGGCGAAAAGGAACTCCTCGCCATAAAGGCCGCATTCGAACAATGGAGACACCTACTGGAAGGAGCCACAACACCAACTGTAGTTTACACTGACCATAGGAACTTACAATTCCTGAAGTCCACAAGAACACTCTCTGCCCGCCAAGTTCGTTGGAATTTATTCTTTTCACGCTTTAATTTTCTCATTACCTACAGACCAGCCAGCAAGAATGGGAAGGCAGATGCGCTATCTCGTCTCCCACAAACGTTATCAGCAACAACCACAACCCAGAACATTATTCCTGAAGAAAATTTCCTTCTGTTTATGATTGATTCTGTTCCTTTACTACGTACTGAACAAATAAAAGATTCTTCAAAACCTGAACATCTCTTACGGAAGAATAACGATGGACTCTACTGTTATGGGAATAAACTGTACTTCCCTCCATCTCTACGTGACCAACTATTCAGATCCGCTCATGATTCATCTCTTGGGGGACATTGTGGACTGAAAAAAACTAGAGAATTGGTACAGAGATCTTACTGGTGGCCTACCATGTTGACTGACGTAACACAGTTCATAAACTCTTGCCCCACTTGTACCATATCCAAAAGGAACAAAAGACCACCTTACAGTCTTTTACTCTCAATACCTACCCCCGAGAAACCCTGGCAGGAAATCGCTCTGGATTACATCGTGGATTTACCTACATCTGACAAAAACACCACTATTGTAGTGGTAGTGGATCTTTTCAGCAAAATGATCCATCTGATACCTTATCACAAACTACCCACCGCAGCAGAAACCATACAACTACTTTTAACACATGTTATCAGGCTACATGGTTTACCTAAGAAGATTCTGACCGATCGAGGGTCCCAATTTACTAGCGCTCTTTGGTCTGCCTTCTGCAAACAGTTCTCCATTGAAAAGTCCCTTTCTTCTTCTTACCATCCTCAGACAAATGGACAGACAGAACGGTGTAATCAATGGGTGGAACAGTTCCTACGAACTTATTGCCATACTTACCAACACTCCTGGTCCCAACAGTTACATTTCGCTGAATTCGTCTTCAATAATACTCTGCATTCTACAACTAAACAGACACCTTTTTATGTCAACTATGGTTTCCATCCTACGTTCCAATACTTGCCTGAACTAGTTTCGGATCATTCCCACATTTCAGATTTAGCTTCCACCATCAGTTCTAACTTCATAAACATCAAACAAGCAATTGAAGATGCAAAGATTATACAGAAAAAGTATTATGACCGCCGTCGCACTCCACCACCTACTTACAAAGTAGGAGATCTGGTCTGGCTCTCCACAAAAAATCTTCGCTTATCAATTCCATCCAGGAAGCTTTCACCTCTCTTCATTGGACCATTCCCTGTACAGCGGGTTATCAACTGCAATGCTGTCCGACTCACTTTACCTACTTCACTCAAAATACATCCCACTTTCCATGTATCCTTGCTTAAACCTTACTGAACCTTACGTAACCAATCCATGGATTCTACACTACCCTCTGTTTCTGTAGACCCTAACATGGAATATGAGGTAGAGGACATTTTGGATGCTAGACGTCTCAGGGGTGTCCTTCAATATCTAATTAAATGGAAGGGTTACTCTAGTGAGCACAACTCTTGGGAACCATCCACCAATATCTCAGCTCCCAGATTACTTTCCAGATTCCACCAAAGACACCCAGATCGTCCTAGACCCTGAGCATCAGTGCTGCTCCTGGAGGGGGGTGTTCTGTCATGCTTCTTATCCTCACCTATTGTTACATAGCACTGGCCCTTTAAATCCCCAGCAACTGCCATAAATAGCAACAATCCTCACTTACTCATTGCTTGGTATTCATTCATTCCGGACCAGTCCTGAGCTCCACCCTCTACCTGCAGTCTGTGCAGCTACACTCCCTGAGCCCTGTCTCATTCAAGCTGCTTCACTGTGAAGTGACTGCTCCGCTACCGGAACTCCGGCCTCTGTGACGTCACACGCCACTCTCTGCCGACATTCAGCTGCTATCTTACCGCTCTCAGCACTTACCTTACTTGCGGTTATACCGAAGTCCAGTCTCCAACTTTAGGTCTATCAGGTACCAATATTAAGGGGGTTCTTTTGCTTATATTGTTATGTTGCTCAAACTGTACACTTTGCCGCAATCTTCTATGTGCACTAGTTATAAGAGCTCCTGTTACTTTACAAGAATCCATTTTCCCATTGCTTCCAAAACACCTTAAGCCTTATTCATTCCTTGTTTTGTGCACAAACATATATAAATTCATGGTATAACGTTAACAATAATTTCATAATTGAGGTTAAAGCAATTACTTACACTGCTGACTTGTAATAACCCTGATACTACAGCTATAGTGCTTGCTGCTGCTTTGTTTAGTTTTTCCTTTCTTTCTTCACATATTAACTGCTAGTTGTGTGTGTGCTAGGTTATCACATATTACTGAAGGGTAATATTAATGTGACACCCTGCTACACACTTAGCTACATCATTTATATATATATATATATATATATATATATATATATATATATATATATATATATATATATATATATATATATATTGTTTTATCAGTAGCTGTGGTCCACTCTAACATATGTCTTTTTTTTTAGACATTACACTAGCCCAGGACTGTAAACCTGGCTAGAGAGATTATCACAAGTGCCGACAGGACTGAAACCTTCGCACAAAACCCTGCTTCTCTCTTTACAGCAGGAATCCCCTTTAACCCTTTATCATATATTACCAACACCTATTACAAGACTAAATTTAGGTTCAGATTCACAGAGGGAAAGCAGAGTAAAAAGCACTCATACTTACCGACTGCGAATCCCACGAGCTGACACCAGAAACTGTAAGGTGTTGGTTTCATGGGGGGAGTTTCAGGTCAGGCTGAAGCCGCGGGCCCACTGTACCACCTGAAGCAGACGTAGATTATCTGATAAGGATATCCTTAGAACAGACTCAGACCACGCAGCAATGATCCAAAACTATTCTCCTTTATTGAAAGACACACAACATGTCTTATAGGCACCATTTACAGTGTACAGGGTTAACTTGATGACACGTTATGGCCGCGTCATTTTACACAGTTATACACAATGTTATTCTGGAAACTTACTATCTCTAAACAATCTCTATAGTCAGTCATAATAAGAAATGCATCTGCGAGAACAACAAGGTCGTTTGAACATCTTATTGAGATAGTACCCTCCTGGGCCTAGTGCCAGGGACATTTACAAGGTTAGCTAGCTTTGCAGAATAAAATGACAAGCATATATTTCTCACTACAGAATAACCCATTATAATAAAGTTTAATAATTACAAGATGGATGCAAAGAACAAGATGGCGCTAGTCAGGTTCATTAACCCCTAACAGTATCCCTTTAAAGAATTGGACATACAGGAAGTGACTCACTAAGGATAAAACAGGTGCACATTGACCAGGGCAGTACCCATTTAATATGACCAGGGCAGTACCCATTTAATATCACATATGCTTGGCAATGGGTTGGACTGGGACCAAAAATAGTTCCAGGCATTTAAAGGCAAAGCAGTTCCCCCCCCATTTGTTATTTACTCATGCACCAAAATTATACTGTACTAGTTTGACTGAAAAACAATTAAATATTTTAACAACCTTCAGGCACTGCATTTTGTAAATTGGTTGGCATTAAATAATAAAAAAGTAAAATAAGGGGTTTATCTGGGCAGCGGACACGTTTGGTCATAGTATATTAGGCTGCAAAAGTGATCAAAGCAATCTGCCTGTTATCTCTTGGATTTTACAGCATCATCACTAGATGTTTATATATTTAGATGTTTTATCATCTGCCGAACTGAATAATATAAGTTTGCTGTATTAATTACCTTTTTGCCTGGATCCGGAATGTTAGGTCTTTAGGGGGCAGCCTGATGAGAGCACTTAACACCCCCTCCCCTCTCCCGTACCCCTGGTTACACAACTATAGTGTAGGTGCAAACATGGCTGAAATATAGAACATTTTGCCAGCTCTACTGAAAGATTTTGAACACAGGAGGATGGTCAGATTTAATAGCCTTCAACACGCGGTGATAGATGATTCGGAACTCATGGATCTTAAGTTAGAATCAGCTGAAACTTTATGAACCTTGGCACTCTCCCTGATCCTAATGTTTGAGAGCTGTGTCCTCTTCACATTTCCAGAGAAGTGCTAAACCTCCCGAGTGTTATGTATGCAAGCATGTACTAATTCCTCAGTAATATATATATATATATATGTATATGGTGTATGCAAAGGATGGAAAAAGGTGCAGAACAGGCTGCTAAGAGAATATCAGCCTACAAGCTCAATAAATAAATAAGTAGAAAGAATTATAATTAATATCTATATCCAAAAACTCAAGGGATATAGTCACAAAATGTATCTATATAGAATGTTCCTATTAAGAATTAATAAAGTGACAAATAATTATAATCTATTGTCAGCAATTTGGAAAAATATAAATAAATAAATAAAAATGTATAAAATGTCCAGCAGAGCCTTAAAACCACAATTGATATATATGAAAAACAAAAAGGGGAATGTCCACAATTGAATAGAAATAAATATAAATATAAATAAACCAATAAACTGGAATATATGTAGAGAAATAGGGGCCGATTTATCAAGCTCTGTATGGAGCCTGATGCCCCATGTTTCTGGCGAGCCTTCAGGCTCACCAGAAACACAAGTTATGAAGCAGCGGTTTAACCCCTTAACGACCAAGGACGTACGCCACACGTCCTCAAAAAAAATACAGTTAATGACCGAGGACGTGTGGCGTACGTCCTTGGTCTGGAAAGCAGCTGTAAGCGATCCTGCTCGCTTCCAGCTGCTTTCCGGTTATTGCAGTGATGCCTCAATATGGAGGCATCCTGCAATAACCCCCCTTGGCCATCCGATGCAGAGAGAGCCACTCTGTGGCCCTCTCTGCACCGGACATCGGTGGCCGGTATCGTTGGCGGGTGGGAGCTTACGTGGGAGGCGGGTGGGCGGCCATCGATGCTGTGTGTGGAGTGGAGGGGGGCGGGATCGGGGGCGGGACCTACGGGGGCGCGCACGGGATGGCGCGCATGCACGGGGGGGTGTTGGGCGGGCGCGTGCACGGGCGGGAGCGGGTGGGAACCGCTACACTACAGAAAAAAAAAAGTTCAAAGTAAAAATAAATAAATACATTTTCAGTATTATAAATCTAATCTAAGGGATCTGGAAGGGGTTGGGGGTTGGTCTTGGTGGGGGGGGAAGCTACACTACAGAAAAGGGATTTTTTTTAAAGAAAAGCCACATTTTTTACAAAACTGGGTACTGGCAGACAGCTGTCAGTACCCAAGATGGCGCCCATTAAGGCAGAGGGGAAGGGTTAGAGAGCTGTTTGGTGGGGGATCAGTGAGGTTGGGGTCTAAGGGGGATCCTACACATCAGCATATGTAAATATGCTTCTTTTTTTTTAAAAAAAAAAAGGGCCAAATACCTTTTATTTTAGTACTGGCAGAGTTTCTGCCAGTACTTAAGATGGCGGGGACAATTGTGGGGTGGGGGAGGGAAGAGAGCTGTTTGGGAGGGATCAGGGGGTCTGAGCTCTACACTAAAGATACAATTAACCCTGCAAGCTCCCTACAAGCTACATAATTAACCCCTTCACTGCTAGCCATAATACACGTGTGATGCGCAGCAGCATTTAGAGGCCTTCTAATTACCAAAAAGCAATGCCAAAGCCATATATGTCTGCTATTTCTGAACAAAGGGGATCCCAGAGAAGCATTTACAACCATTTGTGCCATAATTGCACAAGCTGTTTGTAAATAATTTCAGTGAGAAACCTAAAATTGAGAAAAATTTAATGTTTTTTTTAATTTGATCGCATTTGGCGGTGAAATGGTGACATGAAATATACCAAAATTGGCCTAGATCAATACTTGGGGTTGTCTACTACACTACACTAAAGCTAAAACTACCCCAAAAAGCTCCCTACATGCTCCCTAATTAACCCCTTCACTGCTGGGCATAATACACGTGTGGTGCGCAGTGGCATTTAGCTGCCTTCTAATTACCAAAAAGCAACGCCAAAGTCATATATGTCTGCTATTTCTGAACAAAGGGGATCCCAGAGAAGAATTTACAACCATTTATGCCATAATTGCACAAGCTGTTTGTAAATAATTTCAGTGAGAAACCAAAAGTTTGTGAAAAAATTTGTGAAAAGTGAACGATTTTTTGTATTTGATTGCATTTGGCGGTGAAATGGTGGCATGAAATATACCAAAATGGGCCTAGATCAATACTTTGGGTTGTCTACTAAAAAAAAATATGGACATGTCAATGGATATTCAGAGATTCCTGAAAGATATCAGTGTTCTAATGTAACTAGCGCTAATTTTGAAAAGAAATGGTTTGGAAATAGCAAAGTGCTACTTGTATTTATTGCCCTATAACTTGCAAAAAAAGCGAAGAAGATGTAAACATTGGGTATTTCTAAAATCAGGGCAAAATTTAGAAACTATTTAGCATGGGTGTTTTTTGGTGGTTGTAGATGTGTAACAGATTTTGGGGGTCAAAGTTAGAAAAAGTGTGTTTTTTTCCATTTTTTCCTCATATTTTATAAAATTTTTTATAGTAAATTATAAGATATGATGAAAATAATGGTATCTTTAGAAAGTCCATTTAATGGCGAGAAAAACGGTATATAATATGTGTGGGTACAGTAAATGAGTAAGAGGAAAATTACAGCTAAACACAAACATCTCAAAAATGTAAAAATAGCCTTGGTCCCAAACGGACAGAAAATGGAAAAGTGCTGTGGTCATTAAGGGGTTAAAGAACGCTGCTCCATAACCTGTCCGCCTGCTCTGAGGAGGGGGACAGAAATCAACAGAAATCAACCTGATCGAATACCATGGGGTTGATTGACACCCCCTGCTAGCGGCCGATTGGTCGCAAATCTGCAGGAAGCAGCATTGCACCAGCTTGTGCAATGCTGAATGAGGAGAGTGTATTGCTGTAAGCATTCAGCGATGTCTGTCGGACATGATCTGCTGATCGGATCATGTCAGACAGACATTTGATAAATCGGCCCCATAACCCCAACTTTATAGAACTAAGTAATATGCTAATATGATAATATAATAATATATAAACACTCTAAAATCAGTTCCACATAAGTCCAAGAAAAGTGAGCCTAAAAACAATAGATGAGTTCAATAACGTATCCAAAATAATATTCGCATACAGATGTCCTACTTACAAGCTTTCACCTCAATCTTATGAGGTAAGTGCCGCACATGGATTCAACAAGTGTTTCTGCAAAACGGTCAGTGATCCTGCTTCAATCGTTGAAATAATGTTGATTAAACTAACTCCCCGGGTCTATTTAACATGACAGTGGGGAGGAGAGAATAATTGACACCTCTCATACACCCCCGGGCGTCATGACCACATGATCGATATACGAACCAATAGGATTCAAGCTAATAAGGGGCGGGTCTTAACCCCTCATGTTTTAAAGACAGTGATCCATAGCTTCAGATATATTGTTCCTCTGTCGAAGAAGGTTTTGCAAACTTATATATACCTTCGAAACGCGTAAGGAAGTAATTGTCTAAGGACACATACAGGACATTGCTACCTGGGCTATTTTACACGCCAGTACGGAATGCACTTTTGGATACAAGTGGAACTCCCCCAATGTTTTATTTATAGCGCTTTATTGATACCTCATATGTGATTGAGGTGAAATGTAAGCAGGTTTTACCTAAGGAGTGTTTAAAATAAAATGGACTTGTTTTATCAGTACAATATTGCACTATTTGGTGTGTGTTTTGCCTCCCTTTCTATACATCCGGTTTCCTGTGAGAGGGACAGAAGAAAATTTACCATACCCAGGCAGCATTGAAGCAGGATCACTGACCGTTTTGCAGAAACACTTGTTGAATCCATGTGCGGCACTTATATTGAACTCATCTATTGTTTTTAGGCTCACTTTTCTTGGACTTATGTGGGACTGATTTTAGAGTGTTTATATATTATTATATTAGCATATTACTTAGTTCTATACAGTTGGGGTTATTTCTCTACATACATCCCAGTTTATTGTTTTATTTATATTTATTTCTATTTTCAATTGTGGACATTCCACTTTTGTTTTTTATATATATCAATTGTGGTTTTTAGGCTCTGCTGGACATGTATTACATTTTTATTTATTTATATTGTTTCAAATTGCTGACAATAGATCATAATTATTTGTCAATTTATTAATTCTTAATAGAAACATTCTATATAGATATATTTTGTGACTATATCCATTGAGTTTTTGGATATAGATATTTGATTAATTATAATTCTTTCTACTTATTTATTTATTGAGCTTGTAGGCTGATATTCTCTTAGTAGCCTGTTCTGCGCCTTTTTCCATCCTTTGCATACAACTTTTTTCTTCTTTTCTTACATTTGGAGTGTGTGGGTGAGGGCCCTTACACTCCTAGAGTCTGGATTTAGGCAGCATTAAGAAGCTCGGAGTATCAGTCTTTTAGTTTTTAGGTTTATTCACTACTAGCACTGATTTCTTGTCCTCTTTTTACACATATAAATATCAATGTTTTGGTTGTTTGCTTAGTTTTATTCATGTTGACATAGAATAGGCTCTGACATTTTTAGGTTTAAATTGTTGTGACCGAAATTACATGTTAAGGGAACCCACTATAATGGTACCAAGATTCTTGTCAATTGAGCACTGTAGGAACAATAGATCAACATAATCTAACCAATAAAGTACTAGAAAACGAGCGGCGCCCTTACTGTTGCGCACAAACGATATTGGATTTTTATTGGCTTTATGCACGCAAGAAATAGCTTGCATATTACGAGTTGAAAGTAAACAAGTTCGCTCGAGCACAATCACAATTTACTCTCGTAGGGTTAATGCGACTTGAGAGCTTGCGTAAAGGGTAGGAGAAGAAAAAAAGTTACATTAAACACAACATAAATACACTTAAAAGTACAGTTACACTCATATAAACACTGTCTGATAAAATTATTTTATAAAATATTTAAAAAGTTATAACTGCCCATAACATATGGTATAACGTGTTTGAAAAAAAAGGATGCATGTCTAAATATGTATGTGTATATATATATATATATCTATCTATATATATATATATATATATATATATATATATATATATATATATATATATATACATATATAGATGGTTAGTATTAACGCTACCAGAGACCAGTGTTGGCATATGTATCCATATATGAAGTTTGATGTAAAAAAAGGATATATTGTTTATTGTGAAACACAGTCCTATTTCTTGTTCCCAATAATAAACCTCCAATCCTATATAGCAATAGACATTAAATGATTTGTCCTTAGCAATCAATCTTAGAGATTTGTCTGAAACCCCCAAAATGCTCAATGTATATTGTACAAGGAGCGTTTATGGGATGAGGGTTGTCAGTTTACTCTAGAGCTAGGGTCGTTAAAAACAAAACTAATTGTAGATAGTTTAAAAAAAACACAAACTGTTGAGATATAAAATATTAAAAATAATTGCTGAGTTTAAAACAGTAGTGTGAATATAAGTATGCATACTTAGCTTTAAAATGAGAAAGGTGAATTGATATATCGTAGCTGGTGTTCCTATGAGTGAAAATGACGTGCTGCTGGTCGGACTGACCCGGAAGTGACGTCACGAATGAGCGTCACGTGACCTTATGCGTTTAGTGAGCGTCTGTGCTCACTTCGTCAGAGGATGATCTGGGTCCATCCTGTGCAGACTTAAATAGTCTGTTAATTTGAAAATTGGTACTTTAATTGACTCAATAAAGACTAATTAGTTGGAGGATATTTTTTTATTTGGAGGATAATTTTTATATATTACTGGAAACAGGACTTTCGAATATGCCTCACTGGTTTAATGGGATATGTATTCAAGCACCTATGCCTTACAATTAATATTATGAGGAGAAATTAAAACAAGACTGCGATTATTTGTTTGAGAAAATCTATTAATAAACTATCGTTTTGCTATCAAGTTTATTTTGTATTAATGCTTCTAATAAGAATTTTTTATATAACGAGTTTTTTCTATTTGTTATTGACATTAGTAATTTGGCTAAATGTATTTGTCATCATAAATATATTAAAATATATTAAAATGTTTTGTTCACTAAAACATATATAAAAATATATAAAAATATGAGGGAGGAGCCAACTACCACCAGGATAAGACGCATACTTTTAGAGCTCCTAAAACATCCTGCAATTCTAAAGGTTTTATTATATATTTAGCACATTTTCGTCTCACTTTGGAGATCCCTGAAGAGAACTATCTTCAGGCTGCCTGAGGTATACCCTAGCAGTGCTAAACTTCTTTCTGCGGGTCCTGTTTTTATAATTTCGGCTGGAATGCTGTTTGTGTGACACCATGGCCGCACTTCTGCTTAATCAGATGAAGGAGCTCTTAGACCGACACAACGAAGCCCTTCTGAATACAATGGCCGAGGCTTTTAAGCCCCTCACAGCACGTACTGCTGTCCTGGGCATTTTGGCTAATTATGGGGAGAAGCGCCCAGACAGAGCAATTACCCCGCGAAAGTCGCCATCTTGGACGGCATCATCGGAGCATCTTTCCCTGCCACACGACATGGTGGAAACAGAAAGGCAGTGTGCTAGTGATATGCCGGTCACTACTGAAGAGCTGTTAGACTTAAATTCGCAAGCTCCCTACAGTAAATCTAGTGAAACATCACCACCAGATATTCCCCAGAACACTCCAGAGCAGATTGAGCCACGTGAACTGCGGGGGACTTTTGTCGGCTGGATAACTTACCGGAGCCCATGTGAGGTAATCGAGGTATCTCATACAGTGGAATTTGAGCTGGCAGGTCTCTCAGCTTATCCCGCTCCTCATCATCTGGCCAGTCGGGACATTTGCCCTGCAACGCTGGTACTAAACACACAGCTGGCTACAGAAAAGCCCTCAGCCTTACGGTCCGGAGTGGGGTAATGTTTCAGAGGAAAACAGGAGCGGGGTAGATGTTTAGTCCATCCGTGAGTCTAAGCTCCCTTTCAGACAGTATGTTTGTTGCCGCGCTTGCTATCTGGACATTATTTTCCACCATGGGGACTATGTCAAAAACGAACATCTAATATATGAACATTATAGTTCAGCTTCCAGTGCAAATACAGCAGCTGGCATGGTCCCACAGAGAGAATATCTGGAATGCTGAGTATTTTCTTGTTTACTGGAAAAGGAGGGGGTATAGCATAATTTGTATTAGTTCATTAATAATATAACAGATTTAGTTCTGCTATCACATATATCCTATATTTTGGAGCAAGTGCTGGTGATAAGATCACTGTTGATATCGATATTAATGTTCAGTTTATTTTTTCTATGTGTTACAATACAATGTCTTGTCAAGTCAAATCAATATACCATATATGCTTTAAATGATATAGGCATGTTGAGAATCTAATAGCTGCTTATGTTTTTGTTTTTTTTTAATTACTATAGGCTCCATAAGACTGACTTTCAGAACTAAAATTCCTTGTGTTATTTAAACTTATCTTTCATTCTGCCCCACTATAACTATAACTTTAATCCCCCTAAGTTTACTGATGTCCAAATTTAAGTGGCATAGGCCAATCAACCATAAATTCTCGCTAGTTAATCCTCTCTACCCCAGGCATATAAGAATACTGGTAATTCACTGCTTTCAGAAACCACCACCTCCTCCCCCCATCCCCCATCCCCTCCCCCCCCCCCCCTTTTTACAGAATGAACCACCTAGGCTAGGTGGGCTACATGCGCGGCTTTTCTTGTCTATGCCGCAACCCCAATTGCTTACTTTTACATAATACTACAGTGCTGACCCTATTTACTCTAGTTAAATCAGCAGGACTGGTCAATATTACTAATCAGCTGAGTCTCTAATTCTTAACTATCTCCCATATGCCTTCTCTAAAGCCGCTAAGATCTAGATTGGGCCTCTAGGTGCTCTAACGTGTGTGCTTGGAGGCTTCACTATAAATTCTTGTTATAATTAAGGGAGTTTATAGTCTACACGTTATCAGTACTTAGGAAGGCAATATTTTCTCGTTTCTTGTCCTCCTCCTCTACATAGCAACATATTGAAGTGTTAAGGCTCAAGAGTAGCCTCTTCCAACTAAGGAGCAGGAACATACCCATCCCTACCAATACATAAAAATGAGGATAAAAGAGAAATTGCCTACAGTCTACCCCTGGTTACTTTTTGTGTAGGTGAATATCTGTAAATCTGGCAGGAAACAATACTGCTCACTTTCTAACTGCTTTTTCCCTTGTTTGTACACTTATATAAACCTACAGTCTTATATGTACACAATCTATTGTGATATTCGAGTTAACATTTATGTAAATGTATTTGTTCTGCATTACATTTGTGTATTTAAGCTAATCCTCAATAAAAATAAATTTAAAAAAAAATAAATAAAAAAATATATAAAAATATATACGTAAAAAAAAATATATATATATATATATATACACTTATTTATATTTAAAAATGTATATATATAATAATTTAAATACAATAATATAATATTTATGTGTAAAAAAAAAATCTTTATGAGTAAAAAAAAAAATTAAATTTTTTTTTAAAAACAGGGAGTAAAGAAAATCTGGGAATAGAGGAATGCTGCTAGATCCACATCAGTATTTAAGACATATGCACCTAGATTTAGAGTTCTGCGTTAGCCGCCAAAAGCAGCGTTAAGGGGTCCTAACGCTGCTTTTGGCCGCCTGCTGGTATTTAGAGTCAGCCAGGAAAGGGTCTAACGCTCACTTTCAAGCCGCAACTTTTCCATACCGCAGATCCCCTTACGCCAATTGCGTATCCTATCTTTTCAATGGGAACTTCCTAACGCCAGTATTTAGAGTCTTGGCTGAAGTGAGCAGTAGACCCTCTACCGACAAGACTCCAGCCGCAGAAAAAAGTCAGTAGTTAAGAGATTTCTGGGCTAACGCCGGTTTATAAAGCTCTTAACTACTGTGCCATAAAGTACACTGACACCCATAAACTACCTATGTACCCCTAAACCGAGGTCCCCCCACATCGCCGGCACTATAATAAAATTTTTTAACCCCTAATCTGCCGACCACACACCGCCGCCACCTACATTATCCCTATGAACCCCTAATCTGCTGCCCCTAACATTGCCGACACCTACATAATATTTATTAACCCCTAATCTGCCCCCCCATGTCGCCACTACCTACCTACACTTATTAACCCCTAATCTGCAGACCGGACCTCTCCGCTACTATAATAAAGTTATTAACCCCTAAACTGCCGCACTCCCAACTCGCAAACACTACAATAAATAGTATTAATCCCTAATCTGCCCTACCTAACATCGCCGCCACCTAACTTCAAGTATTAACCCCTAATCTGCCGACCGGACCTCGCCGCTACTATAATAAATGTATTAACCCCTAAAGCTAAGTCTAACCCTAACACCCCCCTAAGTTAAATATAATTTTAATCTAGCGAAATAAATTAAATCTTATTAACTAAAGTATTCCTATTTAAAACTAAATACTTACCTGTGAAATAAACCCTAATATAGCTACAATATAATGAATAATTATATTGTAGCTATTTTAGGATTTATATTTATTTTACAGGCAACTTTGTATTTATTTTAACTAGGTACAATAGCTATTAAATAGTTATTTACTATTTAATAGCTACCTAGTTAAAATAATTACAAAATTACCTTAAAATAAATCCTAACCTAAGTTACAATTAAACCTAACACTACACTATTAATAAATTAATTAAATAAATTACCTACAATTACATACAATTAAATACACTAAACTAAATTACAAAAAAAAAACCACTAAATTAAAAAAAATAAAAAAAATATTACAAGAATTTTAAACTAATTACACCTACTCTAAGCCCCCTAATAAAATAAAAAAGCCCCCCAAAATAATAAAGGTCCCTACCCTATTCTAAATTAAAAAGTAACCAGCTCTTTTACCAGCCCTTAGAAGGGCTTTTTGCGGGGCATGCCCCAAAGTCAACAGCTCTTTTGCCTGTAAAAAAAAATACAACCCCCCAACATTAAAACCCACCACCCAGCCAATAGAATGCAAGCTCAATCTGATTGGCTGATTGGATCAGCCAATCGGATTGAACTTGAATCTGATTGGCTGATTCAATCAGCAAATCAGATTTTTCCTACCTTAATTCCTATTGGCTGATAGAATCCTATCAGCCAATCGGAACTCGAGGGATGCCATCTTGGATGACGTCACTTAAAGGAACCGTCATTCGTCGTCTAGTCGTCGGGGAAGGAGGATGTTCCGCGCCGGAGGTCTTGAAGATGGAGCCGCTCCTCGTCGGATGGATGAAGATAGAAGATGTCGCTTGGATGAAGATATCTGCCGATCCGGATGTCCTCTTCTGCCCGGATAGGATGAAGACTTCTGCCGCTCCGGATGTCCTCTTTTGGTCCATCGGTGCCCGACTGGGTGAACACGGCTCAAGGTAGGGAGATCTTCAGGGGGGTAGTGTTAGGTTTATTTAAGGGGGGTTTGGGTTAGAGCAGGGGTATGTGGGTGGTGGGTTTTAATGTTGGGGGGGTTGTATTTTTTTTTACAGGCAAAAGAGTTGTTGACTTTGGGGCATGCCCCGCAAAAAGCCCTTTTAAGGGCTGGTAAAAGAGCTGGTTACTTTTTAATTTAGAATAGGGTAGGGACCTTTATTATTTTGGGGGGCTTTTTTATTTTATTAGGGGGCTTAGAGTAGGTGTAATTAGTTTAAAATTCTTGTAATATTTTTTTATTTTTTGTAATTTAGTGTTTGTTTGTTTTGTAATTTAGTTTAGTGTATTTAATTGTATGTAATTGTAGGTAATTTATTTAATTAATTTATTGATAGTGTAGTGTTAGGTTTAATTGTAACTTAGGTTAGGATTTATTTTACAGGTACTTTTGTAATTATTTTAACTAGGTAGCTATTAAATAATAAATAACTATTTAATAGCTATTGTACCTAGTTAACATAAATACAAAGTTGCCTGTAAAATAAATATAAATCCTAAAATAGCTACAATCTAATTATTCGTTATATTGTAGCTATATTAGGGTTTATTTTACAGGTAAATATTTAGCTTTAAATAGGAATACTTTATTTAATAAGAGTTAATTTAATTTGTTAGATTAAAATTATATTTAATTTAGGGGAGGTGTTAGGGTTAGGATTAGACTTAGCTTTAGGGGTTAATACATTTATTAGAGTAGCGGCGAGGTCCGGTCGGCAGATTAGGGTTAACACTTGAAGTTAGGTGGCGGCGATGTTAGGGAGGGCAGATTAGGGGTTAATACTATTTATTATAGGGTTTGCGAGGCGGGAGTGCGGCGGTTTAGGGGTTAATAACTTTATTAGAGTAGCGGCGAGGTCCGGTCGGCAGATTAGGGGTTAATAAGTGTAGGTAAGGTAGCGGCGACGTTGGGGGGGCAGATTAGGGGTTAATAAATAAATATAATATAGGTGTTGGCGATGTTAGGGGCAGCAGATTAGGGGTACATAGGTATAATGTAGGTTGCGGCAGTGTCCGGAGCAGCAGATTAGGGGTTAATTGTGTAATGCAGGTGTCAGCGATAGCGGGGGAGGCAGATTAGGGGTTAATAAGTGTAAGATTAGGGGTATTTAGACTCGGGGTTCATGTTAGGGTGTTAGGTGCAGACTTAGAAACTGTTTCCCCATAGGAAACAATGGGGCTGCGTTAGGAGCTTAACGCTGCTTTTTTTGCAGGTGTTAGGTTTTTTTTCAGCCCAAACTGCCCCATTGTTTCCTATGGGGGAATCGTGCATGAGCATGTTTTTCAAGCTAGCCGCTACCGTAAGCAATGCTGGTATTGAGAGTTGAAGTGGCGGTAAATATGCCTTTACGCTCCCTTTTTGGAGCCTAACGCAGCCCTTCAGAGAACTCTAAATACCAGCGTTGTTTAGAAGCAGCGCTAGAAAAAAAGATGCGTAGCTAACGCACCCCTTCGGCCGCAAAACTCTAAATCTAGGTGATGGTTTTCTGGTTTTTAGTTTATAGATCCAGAAGTTTTCCCTTTTTCTTAGTTGTAGTAGTCTGTTAGAGCCTTCTGTGTGTGGAATATGTTTTATTGCTTTGATTTTAAAATCATCTGTTCTTTTGCTATGGAACTCCTCTAAATGTGTACCAATTCCATTTTCTTTTTCTTCACTTTCAATATTTTTGATGTGTTCCAATACTCTTGTTTTTAGGGTTCTTTTTGTTCTTCCAATGTAAGACTTATTACAGCTGCAAGTTAGCTGATATACCACGTATTTTGAAATGCAAAAATTTTTACTCATAAAGAATTTTTTTACACATAAAAATTATATTATTGTATTTCAATTATTATATAAATATTTTTTATGTATATATTTTTATATATTTAATATATTTTAATATATTTATGATGACAAATATATTTAGCCAAATTACTAACGTCAATAACAAGTAGAAAAAAATCGTTATATAAAAAAAGTCTTATTAGAAGCATTAATACAAAAATACTTGATAGCAAAACGATAGTTTATTATTAGATTTTCTCAAACAAATAATCGCAGTCTTGTTTTAATTTCTCCTCATAATATTAATTGTAAGGCATAGGCGCTTGAATACATATCCCATTAAACCAGTGAGGCATATTCAAAAGTCCCGTTTCCAGTAATATATAAAAAAATTATCCTCCAAATAAAAAATTATCCTCCAACTAATTAGTCTTTATTGAGTCAATTAAAGTACCAATTTTCAAATTAACAGACTATTTAAGTCTGCACAGGATGGACCCAGATCATCCTCTGATGAAATGAGCACAGACGCTCATGAAACACGTAAGGTCACGTGATGCTCATTCGTGGTGTCACTTCTGGGTTAGTCCGACCAGCAGCACAGCATTTTCACTTGTAGCAACACCGGCTACGATATATCAATTCACCTTCCTCATTTTAAAGCTAAGTATTCATACTTATATTCACACTACTGGTCTCTGGTAGCGCTAATAATAACCATCTGTCTATTCTTTTTCCAAAAACGTTCTCACTGTGGTGAAAGTGAGAGCACCTTTTATTAGCAACAGTCAGAGCCAGTTTATAGCATATTTTAGACTAAATATCTCAATATATATATATATATATATATATATATATATATATATATATATATATATATATATATATATAAGTTCAAAGTAGTTTTATAAATTTCTGAATTTATATATATATATATATATATATATATATATATATATACATACCGTATTTACCTATATATACTGTTACTGTTAATGTAAAATAGATACCTATAGATATCTATTTTACATTTACAGTATCAGACATAATAGAAATATATATTTAATAAGAAAAAGTACATTCTTTTCTATGTGAAGAACATAAGAATGTAAAATATGCATAACGTGCGTCAGGTTCGTGATTTAGGACTAATCTGGTTTGGCAGCACACATGTAGAATTGCTAGCTTCAATGTGCGTTCTTGTAATAGTAAATATAAAATTTTACAAAATATGAATAAAAATTATTATTACAAATCATTATACATACTTTAAAAATAAAGATATTCTATGGATTATTTAGAATATTTTACAGTATATATTTTTTAATAATTGTTATTAATATATTTTAATATTTAATATTTAAAGAACAAGCATTTTAGAGTAGGTTTTAGTGTTAGTTAAGGGTGGGTATTATTTAAATGGAATTTAGTCTTAGCATACGTCTTACTGGTTAGGTTTTTTATTTTTGGTAATGTATTTTTTGTTTTTGGTATTATTTTTTTCCATTTTTTGTAATGCAAGTGTTTTTAATTTTGTGTAACTTATGTTTTGGGTCTTGGGGGTAGCTATTAGGGGTTAATAGGATAGAAGTTATCTGGTGGTGGTGGTTTAGGGTTTAATAGTGTAGTGTGGTAGTTCAGGATGGGGGTGTGGCGGTTTTAGTGTTAATAGTTTAGCAGAGTATTTTGCAATGGGGAGTGTGGAGGTTTAGGAATTAATAGTGTAACCAGGTAGTTTGTGATAGTGAAATGTAGAAGTTGAGGGGTTAATAGTGTAGTGGTGTTAACAGAGAAGGGGGGATGTGACAGTTTAGGGGTTATTAGAGTAGGGGGCTTATTGTGATGAGGGCTAATGCACATGTATAGGTGATCAATATACACATCATTTGTTTATAGAAAGATCCAGTTGAGCTTACACTGATGAAATTTGCAATTTGTACATTGGCAACAATGAATGCAGTAATTTTCCCTTTTTTATGTTATAACTTTTTAAACTTGATGTGAGAATTTAAGAAAGGAATGAAGGATAAAACAGAGTTCACATAGTGATGTATAGCCTTTTTGAGTACTGTTGAACAAGTCCACTCATCTCTCTGTTTTTCAGTTGGTATGCCTGGCAAAGGCTTGGCAATCTACTTCCATTTGATGGCGTATTCTGGTAATGATGTCTGGTCTAAGGCTTGGATGTATTTTCGAGATAGTGATAATGGAATTTTGACTGATATGTTGTTTAGGCATAATGCTTCAAAGTTTAGAGGATGGAGTAGGTTTCTGATTTATGTGGGCATGTAGTGATGTAATGTGTTAGTTGAGTGTGTTTTTGAATTTCCCTCCGCAGAGGTATATGAGTCTATCTCTGTCCATCAGTTTCCCTCCATCTAAGAACTTGGCAAAAGGGAGAGTATGGTCCCATTTCTGTAGTCTGCGGTATCCCTTGTCTAGTCCTCCCACCAACTCTGCATTTAAAGGGATGGGGAAAAGTGGAGAGTGTTTAGATGTGATGCTGCTCTTAGTGGATGTGATTTGATACCACGTATGAAAGAGGTGTTTATGTATGTCTAAACGGGAGCATTAGGGAGGCCTAAGGTTGCTTATGGTTTCTACGTCGGGGCTTGTAATAAGTGAGAGTTCATGGGTACCCATGCCTTTGTGTCAGATTTTCCATGCTAATCTAGTACCCTCTGCAGGGTAACTGCCAGGTGGTAGTCTTTTATATTGGGGATTCCCAGTCCACCCGCATCTGCAGACCTGTATAGTGTGTTTTTGTTTCTGCAGGATTTGTTTTTACCCCAAATAAATGTGTTCATGGTGGTTTTCAACTGGTGGATATACCAATTAGGGAGTTGTATTCGGAGAGCTTGTAGAATATATAGAATTTTTGGTAAGGTTGTCATTTTAATGGATTGTAATCTGCCCCACCAGGAAATCAGTTTTACTGCCCAGTTTGAGAGATCTTTTTGTGTGTTATGGAGCAGAGTCTTATAGTTCTTTACAAAAAAAAGAATTGTGGGGTGAGAGGAGAGGGAGATACCTAAATATTTAATAGTCTTTTTGGAGTCTGAGTGAGCAGACGTTGTCTAGGAGATCAAATTCCCTTGGAATCAATTATATGTTTAAGATTTCAGACTTCTGGACATTAACTGAAAAATTAGAGAAAATTCCAAATGTAGTGAGTTCTCTGAGAATCTCCAGGATCGAGCTTTCAGGGGATATAACTAAAAAAAGAATATCATCGGCATATAGAGCTATCTTAAATTTGTGGGGGCCAACAGGGATTCATTTGATATTCTGGTTTGCTCTGATGTCTGAAGCAATAACATCCATGGACAATATGAATAGTATTGGGGATAATGGGCATCCCTGATGGGTATCATTGGTCATTTTGAAGGGAGTGGACAGAGTCCCATTATTTTTAACCCTGGAAGAGGGGGAGAAATATAAAACAAATATTCTGTTAATCATTTTGTTACCAAATCCCAGAGTTTCCATAACGGCTCTTACGAAGCTACAGCTTATGCCGTTGCAGGCCTTTTCTTTGTCTGTTGTGATAAACACTGATTTCTAGTTTTGGAACTTAATTGCTAACATTCAAGCAATACAATTTTAACAGTGCTTAGTTAAACAATAGGACTATATATATATATATATATATATATATATATATATATATATATATATATATATATATATATATATACTCTAATTGAAACACCAGAAGTTATATGTATATATATATATATATATATATATTCTATATTTTGCACAGATAAATTACTTAGCATACAAAAAATAAACTTAACCCAATACAGGACTATGAATATAAACTAAAATACAATCTGCTCTTTTAAATCTCTCAACTATACTTTAAACTGCAGTGACTATGCATATATTTGTGTTAAAATATTAATGTAATTAATAACCTTTTTATATATATATATATATATATACTTTACCAAATAAACAAATCGATATCCAATATTTCTCAACAGGAACTATCTCACCTCAGAATAACAAAATTGGGGATATCTGCATATGGAGAATAAAAGATAGCTGTGTGCTTAATAGTAACTGTAGCAGTTACTCCTTCAGGTTTTAACAAAACGGTTTTTCAGTACACTTCCTCCTGAGTATATATAGATTTATGCTCATGACCACTTGTTGTCTGTAATAAAAAAAAAAAAAATTGTTAGAAATGTTTAAGCATTCATATGTCTATTTGCAATATTATCAATGTAGTTATTATTTATCTAATATGAACGCTATCTGTCACTGCTTCTTAGGTCCACACTTCCCCTATTCATGTGTTTATATTTAATATCACATAAATAGACAGTCTCATATCCATTAAAATATATATTTTCCTACAATGCTGATGTATATTTTACTTGAATTCTAAATGCAATTGTATTTTCAGTAAATTTCAAAATTACATTGTAACATTTGCTTTTGTTGTTCAAGTTTTCATTGCACTACTTACACAGCATGGGGTCAATTTGCATTTGAAATGTAAATGGTTACTTTCTCACAAAATATGTCACTTAACCCAGACTTCTAGGCAACGTTGTAAGGAGTAGGAGATTTTATCACATAATTCAAGGTAGTGACCACATGGTCTCTTGAAATGGCTCAATGGTCCTATCCTGTCTCAAGCCATAAAATTTTGCACATAGCCAAATAAACATGATCGTTCCTTTTAAAACAAATTGCATTTCCTTGAAGTTGTCACCTCCAGCTAGGGAGCAAATGCTGTCTTTTGAAATTTCTTGTGACATCCTGTCTGTATTTGAGTCTTGAGATGAGTATTCAAATCATGGGGGTTTTGAGTCAAATCCTGACATCAGAATTGCAACCCTATTTTAATAATATCTGATAAAAATATGGTTTCATACATAAACACATTCCCCTGTCCTATTTACATATATATATATATGTTAGTACATATATATATATATATATATATATATATATATATATATGTATGTCATTTACCTGTACCCTGACATATTTCCCCCTTCCAATTCAAATAGATGTAGGACACATGTATTTGAATTGGCTTAAAGTCAGTGGTACTTGGTGAGGGTATTGACCGTACACTTCATAGACAGTCTCTTATGCAGAGAGTCCGTCATTTGTGAGCCTTCATGCTTATAAGCTAGGCATCTTTAAACTACAGTATGTCTTTAGTGTATTTGGAGATATGACTTCATTCTCCCTCTATGACTTGTAGTTGGGACCTAGGATGACACGCTCGCAGCTGATTGATATGGACCCATTTATAATAATAATAATAATAATAATAATAATATAATAATAATAATAATAATAATAATAATAATAATAATAATAACTAGTATTTATATAGCGCCTTTCTCCCAGTGGGACTCAAAGCGCTTTTTCAGTGCTCGCTCTCAGAATTAACCAAATCGGCAGCTGAATAGTAATAGTTGTTATTATTACCCAATTTAATGGTACTCATTATCTATGAAATTTTCATTTTTGGGGATCCGTATTTTATAGGCAAAAAGACCTTTCCATGAGGGAAAAAATTTCTTCTCCCTAACCTGATCTCTTCCAAAGTTATAAAGATAAATTTTATCATTTATCTCATATTCCTTTTTGGACGTTTTGAGATCATAATAGGTTTAAGTGGCAATTGCAGCTTTCTCTATATTCCTTTGAGCAAATGCAAAGGCATATTACAGGTGCTTTCTTAGGTTCTCCACATATTGATGTGTATTGGCAGTGTTTATCAAGTTTTGGTCTGATGTACGGTACAGCAGATGCTGAGGTAGAACCATTCTTCTACCAGTCATCAGTTCAAAAGGTGACATCTTGGTAGCACTACTTGGAGTTGCTCTTAATGCCATTAAGACTAGAGGTAGTTTTACATCCCAGTCTTTACCCGTTTCACTCACAAACTTTTGAGGATTTTAACAATGGACTGGTTGTAACGCTCTACACCACTACTTGAGGCAGCTCCATAAGCAATATGGAGCTTTCTTTTTACCCCTAGTATTTTCCACATTTTGGTCATCACTTCGCTAGTGAAGTGGGTTCCCCCGATCTGATTCGATTCTTTGGGGCAAACCAAATCTGGAAAACACATGGTTGATGAGCAATGCTGCGCATGTTTCCGCACTATTGTTGGGTGCACTGATGCACTCTACCCATTTAGTGAACAGGCATGTCACGGTTAACATGTATTTGTTACCTCTTGATGACCTTGTTACTGAACCAATAAAATCAATTTGTATATCTGACCATGGCATAACCATCCCCCTTTTCTGCAATGGCGCTCTATGCGTTGGCGCAGTGGGTTGGAACTGTGGACAGATTAAACACCCTTGACAGTAGGTTTGAACATCTTTCAACATGTGTGGCCAAAAGGCATAATCACGCAATATTTCATACGTGAGTTTGGCATCACGATGGCCAGATGTGGGAGCATCATGGGCATGTTGAAGCATTAGACCTCTGAACTTGGTGGGTACTACCCATTGCTGGATGCCAGTTTTGGAGGTTCTAATTAACAAACCATCCTGTAACTTGAATTGTGTTCTGGAATTCATTAAGATTCTAAGATCTTCTTTTCCAATACAGTCATCTTTTGAGATGGGGTTGCTTTCAGGATCTTCTATGTGTTTATAGAAGGTGCCTACAATGGGGTCTTCTTTTTGACTAGTGATCAGGTCCTCACTAGGAGAATCCTGACTCCATTGTACCAAGTTAGGCTCACTCTGTTGTTTTGCCTGGTTTCTGTTAATGGCTTCTACCTGAATTGCACCCATTAAGTGGTCAATGTTAAGGAGTTCTCCAGTTATGGCTCCTTGTTTGGCTAATGAATCTGCAAGATCATTGCCTTCCTTATCAGGACCTTGAATTCTAGAATGACCCTTGGTCTTTTTCCAGTGTATTGTCAAATCATTGGATACCACCTGATTATCAATCTCGCAGAACAACTTGCCATGATTGACTGGTTTGTTATTGCTTTTCTGCATGCCATTTCTTTTCCAAGTTGGCAGATATTCAACAAAACTGTCACGCACATAATTTGAGTCAGTTATGATCACAAATTCATGAATACCATGTTCAATAGCCATTTCAATGGTTTTTAGAACAGCAGTTAGTTCTGCAACTTGACTGGATCTTGGTCCAATGTTGAAACCTATAGATATATTTGGGAATCCATTTGCCCAAGTTATACCAATGCCAGGGACTAATCTGCGCTCATTATCAATAGTAGCATGGTAAGAACAACCATCAACATTTACCCAAGGTAATGTTTGTCAATTGTCCTCATTGTATATTTTATATGGGGAAGTAATTGTTCCTCCAGGAAATCATCTTCTGATAATTCTTCCCCAGGATCTTTAGCAGTACAGTCGTGGAGTTCAGCAAGCCCCTGTGTGACTGGATTCTTTTTATTCTGCTTGTAGTGAATTTCTAGTGGCCAGCCTTGTAAGGAAAGAGTCCACGCTGTTATGCGGCTATTAGACAAATTCCCATCTCTTATTCTCTCACTTTGCAAATATAGAAAAGGCTGGTGGGCCGTTTCTACAATAATTTTCTCACCCTGTATATAGCTGTGGAAATTTTGTAGAGCCCATACAGTAGATAAGAGGGCTTTTTCGCAATCGCTAAATTTTATTTCTACTGGGGATAGAGTTTTGCTCGCATAAGCAATGGATTTGCTTAAATTATCATGCTTTTGGTATAAAACAGCACTCATGCTTATATCTGTGTAACCGGTCTCTAAGAAGAAAGGTTTACCACCTTCAGGGTACGCTAAGCAAGGTGCTTGAGTGAGTTTTCTCTTCAGCTCTTTGATGGCTGTCTCTTGAGACTCACTCCAGTGCCATTTCACATCCTTCTTTAGAAGAAGTAGTAGTGGTTTAGCTAACTCTGCATAATTATCAATGAATTAGCGAGAATAATTTGTCATACCCAGGAATGATCTCAATTCCTTTAAGTTACTTGGGTTTTTAGAATTTACTATAGCTTCCACCTTTTACTTCTGAGGATTTAGCCATTCAGAAGTAACTTCATATCCCAAGAAGTTTACACGAGTGCGGCACCATTGAGCTTTTTGTAGGGATAATTTGACACCTGCCCTTTTAAGTTGGCTGAGGATGTGTTTAAGCTCTGCAATGTGTTTTTCAAAGTCTGTGCTTTTGATTAAAACATCGATATAAGATAAGGTCCCCCTTTCCAGTGCATCAGGCATAGCCTTATGCATGAATACAGCAAATTCATGTCCAGAATTTATGTATCCAAAAGGAAGTCTTTGAAATGCATATTGGACCTTTTGGAATGAGAATGCCAGCTTATACTGGTCCTCCTCGTGTACTTTTATGGTCCAATATCCCTGTGCACAATCAATGGCAGTGAATATTTTGGATCCATGCATCTGTGCTAGGCACTGTTCAATGTATGATACAGGCCAGCCAGACATGTACATTGGGCTTAAGAACACCTAGAATAGGATTGTTGTAAGAGCTGTGCACCTGTCTGATAATACACATATACACACACCTAGGAGTGTGTGTGTATATGTTTGAGAGAGAAGAGTGTGTGTGTGTATATGTGTGAGAGAAGCGTGTGTGTGTGTATATGTGTGAGAGAGAGGAGTGTGTGTGTATATGTGTGAGAGAGTGGAGTGTGTGTGTATATGTGTGAGAGAGAGAGGAGTGTGTGTGTGTGTGTATGTGTGAGAGAGGAGTGTGTGTGTATATGTGTGAGAGAGGAGTGTGTGTTTATATGTGTGAGAGAGGAGTGTGTGTTTATATGTGTAAGAGAAGAGTGTGTGTGTGTATATGTGTGAGAGAGGAGTGTGTGTGTATATGTGTGAGAGAGAGGAGTGTGTGTGTATATGTGTGTGAGAGAGGAGTGTATGTGTATATGTGTGAGAGAGAGAGGAGTGTGTGTGTGTGTATATGTGTGAGAGAGAGAGGAGTGTGTGTGTGTATATGTGTGAGAGAGGAGTGTGTGTTTATATGTGTAAGAGAAGAGTGTGTGTGTGTGTGTATGTGTGAGAGAGGAGTGTGTGTGAGAGAGAGGAGTGTGTGTGTATATATGTGAGAGAGAGGAGTGTCTGTGTATATCTGAGATAGAGAGGAGTGTGTATGTATATGTGTGTGAGAGAGGAGTGTGTGTTTATATGTGTAAGAGAGAGGAGTGTGTGTGTATATGTTTGAGAGAGGAGTGTGTGTGTATATGTGTGAGAGAGAGGAGTGTGTGTGTATATGTGTGAGAGAGGAGTGTGTGTGTATATGTGTGAGAGAGGAGTGTGTGTTTATATGTGTGAGAGAGGAGTGTGTGTGTATATGTGTGAGAGAGGAGTGTGTGTGTATATGTGTGAGAGATAGGAGTGTGTGTGTATATGTGTGAGAGAGAGGAGTGTGTGTGTATGTGAGAGAGAGGAGTGTGTGTGTGTGTATATGTGTGAGAGAGGAGTGTGTGTGTATATGTGTGAGAGAGGAGTGTGTGTGTATATGTGCGAGAGAGAGGAGTGTGTGTGTATATGTTTGAGAGAGGAGTGTGTGTGTGTATATGTGTGAGAGAGAGGAGTGTGTGTGTATATGTGAGAGAGGAGTGTGTGTGTATATGTGAGACAGAGGAGTGTGTATATTTGTGAGAGAGGAGTGTGTGTGTATATGTTTGAGAGAGAGGAGTGTGTGTGTATATGTGTGAGAGAAGAGTGTGTGTGTATATGTGTGAGAGAGCGGAGTATGTGTGTATATGTGTGAGAGAGAGGAGTGTGTGTGTATATGTGTGAGAAAGGAGTGTGTGTGTATATGTGTGTGAGAGAGGATTGTGTGTGTATATGTGTGAGAGAGAGGAGTGTGTGTGTATGTGAGAGAGAGGAGTGTGTGTGTATATGTGAGAGAGAGGAGCGTGTGTGTATATGTGAGAGAGAGGAGTGTGTTTGTATATGTGTGAGAGAGAGGAGTGTGTGTGTATATGTGTGAGAGAGGAGTGTGTGTGTATATGTGAGAGAGAGGAGTGTGTTTATGTGTGAGAGAGAGGAGTGTGTGTGTATATGTGTGAGAGAGAGGAGTGTGTGTGTATATGTGTGAGAGAGAGGAGTGTGTGTGTATATGTGTGAGAGAGAGAGAGAGAGAGAGAGAGAGAGAGAGAGAGAGGAGTGTGTATGTATGTCTCTTTTTGAGGTAAGAGGATAAGTTTATATTATTAATACGTTTATAACTATATACAAAGGGCCAGACTTAGGCCTAGATTTGGAGTTTGGCGGTAGCCGTGAAAACCAGCGTTAGAGGCTCCTAACGCTGGTTTTAGGCTACCTCCGGTATTTGGAGTCACTCAAAAAAGGGTCTAACGCTCACTTTCCAGCCGCGACTTTTCCATACCGCAGATCCCCTTACGTAAATTGCGTATCCTATCTTTTCAATGGGATTTTTCTAACTCCGGTATTTAGAGTCGTGTCTGAAGTGAGCGTTAGAAATCTAATGACAAAACTCCAGCCGCAGGAAAAAAGTCAGTAGTTAAGAGCTTTATGGGCTAACGCCGGTTCATAAAGCTCTTAACTACTGTACTCTAAAGTACACTAACACCCATAAACTACCTATGTACCCCTAAACCGAGGTCCCCCCACATCGCCGCAACTCGATTAAATTTTTTTAACCCCTAATCTGCCGACTGCCACCTACGTTATCCTTATGTACCCCTAATCTGCTGCCCCTAACACCGCCGACCCCTATATTATATTTATTAACCCCTAATCTGCCCCCCACAACATCGCCGCCAGCTACCTACACATATTAACCCCTAATCTGCCGTCCGCACGCCGCCGCCAGCTACATTATAGCTATGTACCCCTAATCTGCTGCCCCTAACACCGCCGACCCCTATATTATATTTATTAACCCCTAATCTGCCCCCCACAACATCGCCGCCAGCTACCTACACATATTAACCCCTAATCTGCCGTCCGCACGCCGCCGCCAGCTACATTATAGCTATGTACCCCTAATCTGCTGCCCCTAATACTGCCGACCCCTATATTATATTTATTAACCCCTAATCTGCCCCCCACAACGTCGCCGCCAGCTACCTACACATATTAACCCCTAATCTGCCGTCCGCACGCCGCCGCAAGCTACATTATCCCTATGTACCCCTAATCTGCTGCCCTAACATCGCCGACTCCTATATTATATGTATTAACCCCTAACCTGCCCTCCCTAACATCGCTGACACCTAACTTCAATTATTAACCCCTAATCTGCCGACCGAATCTCGCCGCTATTCTAATAAATGTATTAACCCCTAAAGCTAAGTCTTACCCTAACACTAACACCCCCCTAAGTTAAATATAATTTTAATCTAATGAAATTAATTAACTCTTATTAAATAAATTATTCCTATTTAAAGCTAAATACTTACCTGTAAAATACAGGGAGTGCAGAATTATTAGGCAAGTTGTATTTTTGAGGATTAATTTTATTATTGAACAACAACCATGTTCTCAATGAACCCAAAAAACTCATTAATATCAAAGCTGAATAGTTTTGGAAGTAGTTTTTAGTTTGTTTTTAGTTATAGCTATTTTAGGGGGATATCTGTGTGTGCAGGTGACTATTACTGTGCATAATTATTAGGCAACTTAACAAAAAACAAATATATACCCATTTCAATTATTTATTTTTACCAGTGAAACCAATATAACATCTCAACATTCACAAATATACATTTCTGACATTCAAAAACAAAACAAAAACAAATCAGTGACCAATATAGCCACCTTTCTTTGCAAGGACACTCAAAAGCCTGCCATCCATGGATTCTGTCAGTGTTTTGATCTGTTCACCATCAACATTGCGTGCAGCAGCAACCACAGCCTCCCAGACACTGTTAGGAGAGGTGTACTGTTTTCCCTCCTTGTAAATCTCACATTTGATGATGGACCACAGGTTCTCAATGGGGTTCAGATCAGGTGAACAAGGAGGCCATGTCATTAGATTTTCTTCTTTTATACCCTTTCTTGCCAGCCACGCTGTGAAGTACTTGGACGCGTGTGATGGAGCATTGTCCTGCATGAAAATCATGTTTTTCTTGAAGGATGCAGACTTCTTCCTGTACCACTGCTTGAAGAAGGTGTCTTCCAGAAACTGGCAGTAGGACTGGGAGTTGAGCTTGACTCCATCCTCAACCCGAAAAGGTCCCACAAGCTCATCTTTGATGATACCAGCCCAAACCAGTACTCCACCTCCACCTTGCTGGCGTCTGAGTCGGACTGGAGCTCTCTGCCCTTTACCAATCCAGCCACGGGCCCATCCATCTGGCCCATCAAGACTCACTCTCATTTCATCAGTCCATAAAACCTTAGAAAAATCAGTCTTGAGATATTTCTTGGCCCAGTCTTGACGTTTCAGCTTGTGTGTCTTGTTCAGTGGTGGTCGTCTTTCAGCCTTTCTTACCTTGGCCATGTCTCTAAGTATTGCACACCTTGTGCTTTTGGGCACTCCAGTGATGTTGCAGCTCTGAAATATGGCCAAACTGGTGGCAAGTGGCATCTTGGCAGCTGCACGCTTGACTTTTCTCAGTTCATGGGCAGCTATTTTGCGCCTTGGTTTTTCCACACGCTTCTTGCGACCCTGTTGACTATTTTGAATGAAACGCTTGATTGTTCGATGATCACGCTTCAGAAGCTTTGCAATTTTAAGAGTGCTGCATCCCTCTGCAAGATATCTCACTATTTTTTACTTTTCTGAGCCTGTCAAGTCCTTCTTTTGACCCATTTTGCCAAAGGAAAGGAAGTTGCCTAATAATTATGCACACCTGATATAGGGTGTTGATGTCATTAGACCACACCCCTTCTCATTACAGAGATGCACATCACCTAATATGCTTAATTGGTAGTAGGCTTTCGAGCCTATACAGCTTGGAGTAAGACAACTTGCATAAAGAGGATGATGTGGTCAAAATACTCATTTGCCTAATAATTCTGCACTCTCTGTAAATCCTAATATAGCTACAACATAAATTATAATTATATTATAGCTATTTTAGGATTAATATTTATTTTACAGGTAACTTTGTATTTATTTTAACCAGGTACAATAGCTATTAAATAGTTAAGAACTATTTAATAGCTAAAATAGTTAAAATAATTACAAATTTACCTGTAAAATAAATCCTAACCTAAGTTACAATTAAACCTAACACTACACTATCAATAAATTAATTAAATAAAATACCTACAATTACCTACAATTAAACCTAACACTACACTATCAATAAATAAATTAAAGGGATTGTGGATACCTATAAAGAGCAGGTACAGAAAACTCGTAAAGAAGCTGATGGGATTTTGAAGGACTGTTTAGCCCTAGTCTGGGCACTGAGGAAGTTGAACCCTTCTTTGTATGGACAGGAATTCTCTCTCATAACGGGAATACAGATGGATTGTCCTGGCAAACTGACATGCCTACCACCTCCTAGTCCGGTCATCCCCAGGTTGACCCGCCAAAGGGTCAAGCCGGGTCTGCCGGAGTGTTCCACAAGGGGGGAGATATGTGACAGACCCTTCTGTCAGGACTGAAGGAGTTAATTGTGTTTAGCTAACTAATTTCTAAAGACAGGTTTTCTGGCCTCAGCTATTGTGTGCTATAATTACATTTAAGTAATAAACAGGCCATTGTTTAATCACCCTCAGAGAGCAGACGCTAGGTGATAAGACAAGCCAAATGTGTTTAAGTTGTTATCTGCCTAAGTAAAGTATGTAAGTAATGTAATTCTACTGTTTCATAAAAGGGCGTCTTCCCCTTTTTATCTAAATGTACAAGAGTCTTTCAACCCCCCCATCTGGGGTCAAACCTGTATAAATACTAGGCATCTAGCCTTTAATAAATGACATTCTGTTTTAAACCTGAAACTGGCTGTGTTGTGAATTGCTGATTCCCTATGCAGGACATTGTTCATCTGGTATTAACCCTTGGTACACTGTTGGTACCGTAACATTGGTGGCAAGCGACGGAATGAACCTTATCGCCCAGAAGAGCAACTACACAAGCCAGTAACCTCAGGAAGAGGGGGATTATTACAATACTGACTAAGATGGAAAGAGTACCAGGGACAGAAGGAACCAATGGGCCCAGCATAGCAGACAGAACCCCCGCAGAAGCAAGCTTTGATCGGGCGGTTAAAATAAGACTGGCACATTATGGCCCCAACCCATCTGCGGAAATTATCGACCGGGTCATAGCAGCTGTGGAGGCCAACCTACTTCGCCAAAGCGGCGCTGCAGCAAACCCAGTGGAAAAGAGAAAAGTAAATTTTGCAGCTTTTAAAAACTTCCTGGAAACAGAAGGAGAGATTGATGGGTACCTTGCGGATTTTGAGAGGCAATGTGCACTACACAAGGTACCCGCAGAGGACTGGGTCATGATATTATCCGGAAAATTATCCGGCCGGGCCAGTGAGGCTTTTCAGGCCATTCCAGATGAGGAAGTCGGGGATTATAATACTGTAAAAGAGGCTCTGCTCTACAGGTATGCGGTTACACCGGAGGCATACCGGAGGCGGTTCAGAGACACTGTTAAATTAACTGGAGATTCCTACCTTGAGTGGGCATGTAAGGTGCACCGCACAGCAGCTCACTGGATAGCGGGGTGCCAAGCCGTGTCTGGGGAAGAGGTGCTGCAGCTATTCCTGTTGGACCATTGCTTCGACAAGTTACCCGCAGGAGTTCGAGAGTGGGTTCGGGACCGTAAACCCTCCACCCTGCATGAAGCGGCTCGCTTGGCAGATGAGTATACGGATGCCCGCAAACTGGACACTTCTACCACTAAGCCCCCTGCTAGAGTGGAGTACAGACCCCCAGTCACCCCAGCAGCTGCCAGTTACCAACCCCCGGCGCACCGCTATACCACACGGCCTCTGGCCACGAACTACCCTCAGAGAGCCCGGTTCAATTCGCGGGGCTACTCACAACCGATTCGGTGCTTTGGATGTAAGCAACTAGGGCACAAAAGACCAGAGTGTCCCCTAAATGCAGCGAACCAAGCACAGTCCTGGAGAAGACCTGCCGGCGGAATCACACGTAACCCTCAGCCTGCGGCCCGCTACGTAGAGGCGCAAGAATGCTGGAGCATCCTACATGAGGCAGACCTTGTGCAAGCTGCCCACCGGAATAACCGGCAACTGGTTAAAGTGAATGGGAAGAAGGTCAGTGGTCTACGGGATACTGGTGCTACCATGACCTTGCTTCAAAAGAACTTGGTGTCTGAGAAACAGTACACTGGAGACACTGTGGCTGTGAGGGTAGCAGGGGGCGATGTGTTCAGCCTACCTGTTGCCAGGGTACATTTGGATTGGGGAGTGGGCGCTAGACCTGTGAATGTGGGGGTCAAGAAGGACTTACCTGCTGATGTTCTTCTTGGAAATGACTTGGCTCCCCTTGTTTCTGCCTATGCTCCCATGGGTCCCGCTGATGTTAACCCTGTGACTACCCGTGCTCAGATCCGTGCAGCAGAGACTGATCCCCCTGCTGCTAAGCCCCAGGACGCTGAGCTCAGTAAATCTCTATCCGCTATTGATACGTGGAAGTCCCGTTACAATGCGCTGATGAAGGAGAAGAGGAGCGCAGAGGAAAAAGCACGTTTAGAACGTGAATCTCTGCTAGACAAGCTGCACCGACAGACTGCAGAAAACAGCAGCTTGAGAGTGGGACATGAAACATTAAAGACAAACTTAGCGACACTTGAGGAGAAGCTGACACTGGCTCATAGTGAGGTGCAGCAACTCAAGGGCACCCTATGTCAGTATGAAGGGATTGTGGATACCTATAAAGAGCAGGTACAGAAAACTCGTAAAGAAGCTGATGGGATTTTGAAGGACTGTTTAGCCCTAGTCTGGGCACTGAGGAAGTTGAACCCTTCTTTGTATGGACAGGAATTCTCTCTCATAACGGGAATACAGATGGATTGTCCTGGCAAACTGACATGCCTACCACCTCCTAGTCCGGTCATCCCCAGGTTGACCCGCCAAAGGGTCAAGCCGGGTCTGCCGGAGTGTTCCACAAGGGGGGAGATATGTGACAGACCCTTCTGTCAGGACTGAAGGAGTTAATTGTGTTTAGCTAAGAAACTAATTTCTAAAGACAGGTTTTCTGGCCTCAGCTATTGTGTGCTATAATTACATTTAAGTAATAAACAGGCCATTGTTTAATCACCCTCAGAGAGCAGACGCTAGGTGATAAGACAAGCCAAATGTGTTTAAGTTGTTATCTGCCTAAGTAAAGTATGTAAGTAATGTAATTCTACTGTTTCATAAAAGGGCGTCTTCCCCTTTTTATCTAAATGTACAAGAGTCTTTCAACCCCCCCATCTGGGGTCAAACCTGTATAAATACTAGGCATCTAGCCTTTAATAAATGACATTCTGTTTTAAACCTGAAACTGGCTGTGTTGTGAATTGCTGATTCCCTATGCAGGACATTGTTCATCTGGTATTAACCCTTGGTACACTGTTGGTACCGTAACACACACCCCTTCTCATTACAGAGATGCACATCACCTAATATGCTTAATTGGTAGTAGGCTTTCGAGCCTATACAGCTTGGAGTAAGACAACATGCATAAAGAGGATGATGTGGTCAAAATACTCATTTGCCTAATAATTCTGCACTCTCTGTAAATCCTAATATAGCTACAACATAAATTATAATTATATTATAGCTATTTTAGGATTAATATTTATTTTACAGGTAACTTTGTATTTATTTTAACCAGGTACAATAGCTATTAAATAGTTAAGAACTATTTAATAGCTAAAATAGTTAAAATAATTACAAATTTACCTGTAAAATAAATCCTAACCTAAGTTACAATTAAACCTAACACTACACTATCAATAAATTAATTAAATAAAATACCTACAATTACCTACAATTAACCTAACACTACACTATCAATAAATAAATTAAATACAATACCTACAAATAACTACAATGAAATAAACTAACTAAAGTACAAAAAATAAAAAAGAACTAAGTTACAAAAAATAAAAAAATATTTACAAACATAAGAAAAATATTACAACAATTTTAAACTAATTACACCTACTCTAAGCTCCCTAATAAAATAACAAAGCCCCCCAAAATAAAAAAATGCCCTACCCTATTCTAAATTACTAAAGTTCAAAGCTCTTTTACCTTACCAGCCCTGAACAGGGCCCTTTGCGGGGCATGCTCCAAGAAGTTCAGCTCTTTTGCCTGTAAAAAAAAACATACAATACCCCCCCCCCCCAACATTACAACCCACCACCCACATACCCCTAATCTAACCCAAACCCCCCTTAAATAAACCTAACACTAAGCCCCTGAAGATCATCCTACCTTGTCTTCACCTCACCGGGTATCACACCGATCCGTCCTGGCTCCGATATCTTCATCCAACCCAAGCGGGGGCTAGACATCCACTGAAGAAGTCCAGAAGAGGCTCCAAAGTCTTCATCCAATCCGGGAAGAAGAGTAGATCCGGACCGGCAACCATCATCTTCCAAGCGGCATCTTCTATCTTCATCCGATGAGGACCGGCTCCATCCTGAAGACCTCCACCGCGGACCCATCTTCTTCCGACGACGACTTCCCGACGAATGACGGTTCCTTTAAGGGACGTCATCCAAGATGGCGTCCCTCGAATTCCGATTGGCTGATAGGATTCTATCAGCCAATCGGAATTAAGGTAGGAATATTCTGATTGGCTGATGGAATCAGCCAATCAGAATCAAGTTCAATCCGATTGGCTGATCCAATCAGCCAATCAGATTGAGCTCGCATTCTATTGGCTGATCGGAACAGCCAATAGAACGCGAGCTCAATCTGATTGGCTGATTGGATGAGCCAATCGGATTGAACTTGATTCTGATTGGCTGATTCCATCAGCCAATCAGAATATTCCTACCTTAATTCCGATTGGCTGATAGAATCCTATCAGCCAATCGGAATTCGAGGGACGCCATCTTGGATGACGTCCCTTAAAGGAACCGTCATTCGTCGGGAAGTCGTCGTCGGAAGAAGATGGGTCCGTGGTGGAGGTCTTCAGGATGGAGCCGGTCCTCATCGGATGAAGATAGAAGATGCCGCTTGGAAGATGATGGTTGCCGGTCCGGATCTACTCTTCTTCCCGGATAGGATGAAGACTTTGGAGCCTCTTCTGGACTTCTTCAGTGGATGTCTAGCCCCCGCTTGGGTTGGATGAAGATATCGGAGCCAGGACGGATCGGTGTGATACCCGGTGAGGTGAAGACAAGGTAGGATGATCTTCAGGGGCTTAGTGTTAGGTTTATTTAAGGGGGGTTTGGGTTAGATTAGGGGTATGTGGGTGGTGGGTTGTAATGTTGGGGAGGGTGGTATTGTATGGGTTTTTTTACAGGCAAAAGAGCTGAACTTCTTGGGGCATGCCCCGCAAAGGGCCCTGTTCAGGGCTGGTAAGGTAAAAGAGCTTTGAACTTTAGTAATTTAGAATAGGGTAGGGCATTTTTTTATTTTGGGGGGCTTTGTTATTTTATTAGGGGGCTTAGAGTAGGTGTAATTAGTTTAAAATTGTTGTAAGATTTTCCTTATGTTTGTAAATATTTTTTTATTTTTTGTAACTTAGTTCTTTTTTATTTTTTGTACTTTAGTTAGTTTATTTCATTGTAGTTATTTGTAGATATTGTATTTAATTAATGTATTGATAGTGTAGTGTTAGGTTTAATTGTAGGTAATTGTAGATATTTTATTTAATTAATTTAATGATAGTGTAGTGTTAGGTTTAATTGTAACTTAGGTTAGGATTTATTTTACAGGTAATTTTGTTATTATTTTAACTAGGTAACTATTAAATAGTTCTTAACTATTTAATAGCTATTGTACCTGGTTAAAATAATTACAAAGTTACCTGTAAAATAAATATTAATCCTAAAATAGCTATAATATAATTATAATTTATAGTGTAGCTATATTAGGATTTATTTTACAGGTAAGTATTTAGCTTTAAATAGGAATAATTTATTTAATAAGAGATAATTAATTTCGTTAGATTTAAATTATGTTTAACTTAGGGGGTTGTTAGTGTTAGGGTTAGACTTAGCTTTAGGGGTTAATACATTTATTAGAATAGCGGTGAGCTCCAGTCGGCAGATTAGGGGTTAATAATTGAAGTTAGGTGTCGGCGATGTTAGGGAGGGCAGATTAGGGGTTAATACTATTTATTATAGGGTTAGTGAGGCGGATTAGGGGTTAATAACTTTATTATAGTAGCGCTCAGGGGTTAATAAGTGTAAGGCTAGGGGTGTTTAGACTCGGGGTACATGTTAGGGTGTTAGGTGCAGACGTAGGAAGTGTTTCCGCATAGCAAACAATGGGGCTGCGTTAGGAGCTGAACGCGGCTTTTTTGCAGGTGTTAGGTTTTTTTTCAGCTCAAACAGCCCCATTGTTTTCTATGGGGGAATCGTGCACGAGCATGTTTTTGAGGCTGGCCGCGTCCGTAAGCAACTCTGGTATCGAGAGTTGAAGCTGCGTTAAATATGCTCTACGCTCCCTTTTTGGAGCCTAACGCAGCCTTTATGTGGACTCTCAATACCAGAGTTATTTTTATGGTGCGGCCAGAAAAAAGCCGGCGTTAGCTTTTCGGGTCGTTACCGACAAAACTCTAAATCTAGCCATTAGAGAGGAGCGCAATATATTGCTTTCACTGAAGGGATATTTGAGGTTCCACTTTGTAATACCAGCACACACTATGTAGCCCAAAGTGTTTTTTTCTTAATACAAATATGTAATAAAATAATGTGTATAACTGCATACTAAAAGTTTAAAGTGAATGTAAATTTTGATGCTAAAGTGCCCGGTTTTTAAAAATTTGATTAAAAACAGGGGCACTTTAATTCATCAAAATTTACATTTCACTCCTGTTGTGAGAAAAAACGTACCTTTTAAACTAAACTAAACAGCAGCCCCAGCTTCCTCCACCCGTCGCAATGCCTCTTACTGGGTCTAAAATGAGGAATCCGACTTCCTCCAGTCACGGCATTGAATCAGACACTGATTCCCCCGGGGGGAAGCCGTGATTGGAGGATGACTTCTCCATCATTTCTGACATCAGAAATGGCTTGCGATGACCAGAGGAAGCTGGAGCAGCTGTCAAGAGTAAAAGGTAAGTTTTTTTTCACAACAGGAGAGAAATGTAAATTTTGATGAATTAATCAAATTTTTAAAAACCGGGCACTTTAGCATCAAAATTTACATTCACTTTAAACTTTAAACTAATGTGCACTGGTATTACAAGTTGACAAGAGCTCACTTCCATAGGCTTCTATGGGAGCCTCGTTCGCATGCCGTGATACACATCATGAGAACCTTGCACAGTGAAGGGGCTAAGTAGTGCAGCGATAGCAGCAAAGAGTAAATATACAGTACTGTGCAAAAGTCTTAGGCCACCTGTAGATTTATTGTTTAGAAACGTTTAATGACCACCCATATTTATTTTTCGGTCTCTTTATAAAGATACAAACAGAAAATACAGAACAAATGATCACAAAGGGGCCCATTTACCAAGCTCCGTAAGGAGCTTGTGGGCCTGTGTTTCTGGCGAGTCTTCAGACTGCTGCTCCGTAACCCTGTCCGCCTGCTCTGAGTAGGCGGACAGGAATCGCCGGAATTCAACCTGATCGAGTACGATCGGGTTGAATGACACCCCCTGCTGGCGGCCCATTGGACGCGAGTCTGCAGGGGGCGGCGTTGCTCTTGTGAGCTGCTGGTGCAATGCTGAATATGGAGAGCATATTGCTCTCCGCATTCAGCGAGGTCTTGCGGACCTGATCCGCACTGTCGGATCAGGTCCGCAAGACCTTTAGTAAATAGGCCTCAAAATATAAATATAAAAAACACTGACTTTGGGGGGGGGGCAGAGCCAACTTCCGGAGCGAGCGGTCATGTTTTAGAGGAGCTCCATCTAAATAACTAATTATTTTCATAAAAACACCTCTGCTCCTTTTATATTTAATATCCCGTTAAGCCTTACTCAAGCTAGATGACTTATAAAGGAGGATATTTCAGCAACACAGTGATCTCGCACTGTAATTGGCCGTTTAACTACTGGATGTAGACCGACCGACAGGTACTGCAGATTCAAGCGCTACCGCACTCAAGCACTAAGCTCCGGTGTCTATGGAGTCATTAGTTGGATTGCAATTTCGAGACGACAGAATGCCACTCCTGTGAAATCCCCCTGCTTAGCAGAGGCCACCCTTCAGAACTATATGGAGAGTGCTTCCTGCAATCTAACGTGGTTACTTCTGCAAGGCTGGAGTTAAGATGGCGTCTTCCACTTGGGAAGAGAAACTTAAAGCCCTAATTGATGCACATTTTCTTGGTCTGGAACGCATGCTCGTGGCAGTCTTTGAGGGAGTAATCCCTACCTGTTCTCCTGACTCTGCTATTGAGCTGCAGGACACGGAACGAGAGGGCGGGACCGTGATGCCTCTGACAAGCCTAGACAACTTTGGGGATACTGGCCAGTTGGACTCTCGGGGAAAGGTGAGAGTGCATACTGAATCCCAACCCCCACAGGGAGATGACAAGCTGTCTATCATTAAAATGCAGGATATCCAACTTACCACATCGTTAGCCCAAAAAGTCTGGGGGCTTGCATACCTTCCCTTTAGTGCCGACATGAATACGAGTGGCTCTACAACTCTAGCAATAATTTGGGAGATTGAGACTCTCAAACTCTTTCCTAAACTCAAGCCATGAAAAGAAGTTCTGCGCTCATGAGTGGGAAGAGAAAGCTTAATTTACATGGCAGCATGGGTTCCTCACTCCCAGCCAAGCCCGAAAGAGGGTGTTGGTTAAACCTGCAGGAGAAAAAGCCAAATTCAAAGGTTTAATATAAGAAATTGCAGACACTTAGACTCTAATGTTGTGTTTCTATTTTACACCTTGTAGTTTAGAAGCGTGTATTGTATATATATAATTAACCTTTAGCTATGGACGGTACAACACTGTTAAGGAAGTTTGTTCACTTGGGAGTTCCTCTGAGCTGAACTTACAAGACCATTATTACGGCGGGAAACCTTGTTAATTTTTGGGGAAATTACTTTCATACAAGCTGTCTGGACAATGCTGTGATCACTTTCTCCTATGAGTATTGTCAATCCTTTGTGAACTAGTCTGGGCTATACAGTATTGCATTTTAATGTTTCCTATATGCTGCATGTGGTCTATATATCCTTCGATGCTTGCCTTCTTACCAGTTATCGGTTAATCTGTGTGTTGTTCACTTTAGTTATCCACATTAATATTCTTTCAATCCCGAATGTCGGACCTCACATAGAAAATGTTGCGCATTTATTCTCCTTTATGTTATATGTTTTTGAACTTATAAGAATTTTGTAGTGAACAACCTATTGATCATCAAAACCTATTTCTCAATATGTAGGTGTATCATGAAAGCTATCAGTTACCGGTATCTCCTCCCAAGGGAATCTCTCCGGCACAGTATACAACATATTTACCAGTAATTTGCCTGACTTTAATACACGTTGACCTACCATGATGCTATTAACTGCTTGTTATGTATACCTGGTACTGCTTGTAGCACCTGAACTACAACATACATGAATATTATCTTGAGTCTGAACATTTATCCTCATACTGACTAGTGGAACTGCTTGCCGTGATAATACATATACTTCACTAAAATGATAATGCTCTACATAGTTGCCATGGGTTAAATCTATTTTTTGACACTGCTATACTCTGGCTTCCATATGTATGGCTCCTTTATCAGGGTTTGTGGCTCATTGATATCCCATCTGTAACACCACACTGATAGATCTTTTTTATGGTATGTTCGACCGAGATAGCATGGCTTACTCCTTTGAGATTTTAAATAATGTGTTTGCTGTATGTGTTCCAGAGTAAATGGGGTAAGGTGTTAGTCCCTCCTCTACTTTATTATCTCAGTATTTGTTCCCTAGTTTCATCTATATGACATTTGTATTTCTGTTTCTAGTTATAAATATTCCATAATCAACCCCACTCTGATAAAATTCATAAGATCTTGGACGTTGGCTTCCTAGGTATTAGTATTCAGCCTATATCCAGCTCTGTGCTCAATGTAACCGGCTTCCTGGAGAGGTACCTTATTTCCGTATAAGAGGATAAACACCTAATAATACTGTGCCCTATATTGTTAATGCTACTAGGTTCTAGGGCTGCTGTTTAATATCCCCATGAACATATATACAGGAGTGCTGAAACCTACTGATGCTTATCTTATGTACAGATCTCAATTACCCCAGGATGACTTGTTTTCTAACGCAGGCTGGACCTGCACTAGTGCCTGGATGTACAGTCTCTCTCCCTAAAATATCATAATGGAGCTGCATAACCCTTATTGTATGTATCATCTTAGATTCTCAGGTTTTACTATGCAAGATATAGTCTCAGTCCATGCACAATTAGCCTACCCATAGATATGGCGCTTTGCTCTATTGCAGCTTGCTTACTTTAAGTCAGGACGCAGTAGCTTATCTTGCATTCTTTAGAAATGTACGATTCTCTGATATACCTTGCTTAATATACTTAAATTACCACCTCCCCCCCCTCCCCACATTCTCATATAATATACCTCCTAATTTAGGAGGGTTAACTTAGCAGTTTATCTTGCCTATACCGCACCCTAACTACTTCTCTCATACATATATCTTGCAGTGTAACATAATATTGACCATATCTTTTCTTCTTAGGTCTGCAAGATTGTTTAACGCTTTTTGATTAAAGCTTTTTTTTTAATTTTATTTGTTACAAAGTCCAGTTGAAGTGTTTGAATTCAATGCAACATTCCTACATATCTCACTACACTTATTATGCATAAGAACAAATTCCTCCTCTACAGTGCTGCAAACTTTCCAAGGTCCATGAGCGGCCCCACGTGTTATTGGAGGAAATTATACTTGCTACAAAAAGAGGTTGTAACTTTACTTTGTACTATAACATCTCTGTTGTTCTAAATTATTTATTGTTAAGATAACTTCACAATGGAGGCCAGTCCATGACTGTCAGTGTTTTATCAGCTGTTTTCTCCAAATATGATTTCACTGCCATTCCCAATCAGCCGCTTTCCGGAAGGAATGGCATCATGAATTAAAACCTGTCTGTATTTTTCAGTATTCATAATCCCATCAATTTGGACAATATTGCCAACACCACTGGCAAAAAGACAGCCCAAACCAGGACAGACCCTCAACCATGTTTCATTGAAGGCTGCACAAATACCGTGACTGAGAGCGATACCTGTGGAGCCCACTTTCCTATTTGTGATCTTTAAGCTCTCATGTAAAAACATCATAGCCATTATATTGAAATCCCTATATGGTATTTGCTCTGTTTTCCAAGGTTCAATTTGTATTGTTCGTAATTTCTCTTCTTCTAATCTAGCAGAACACTGAAGCTGCTCAGGGAGTTTTATTAACTATTGAATTACAGAGTTATTGTGATTAAGATGGATGGGTTAGGTTGTTTCATATGCACTTAAAGTTTTTTATATCACTCAGTTGTTATATAATGTATTGTTTCCTACACACGTTTAACTAGCTGCATTGTATATGATGGGGTTAAAAGTGTTAATAGCCTCAGAACTGCTTTATCCCTAATAGATAATAATATCTAATTTGACCCTTAAAGAGACGGGCAAGATAGAGGATTAATAATCAAGTTATCTCTGGGGCTTTTAGCTAATAATACCCTGATAACCTCATTTATTTATTATTTACACCCCCTTTTTATTTCATATTTGCTTAGTGACTCCCGACTATTGTTACACTCATCAGTCAGTTGTTAACATGCTTACAAGCATTCACTTGGGGTTCTGGCTGTATGAGCACTATGTCTAAGAACCTTTGCTTACCACAAAGAATCTCACACTTATGTTCTTGAGGGTTAGCTATCAGCTCTGAGAGAAGAGGTTAGACCATGCAGGATGTTTCTAATTATTTTTGGATTTGTTTTTTTTCTATAGTAATTGAACATTTGGGTTGTGCTATTTGCACAGCTTAACCATAATAGAGTGATCGGAGATTAATGTTTCCTCTTTATCTGCAATTTTTTTTTATTGTTCCCAGTCAGTTAGCAGAATTCTGTTTTCAAACAACATGTCCTTGTTTTATAGTCCCATGTTTGGTTCTTTTATTAAGTTAATGCCTTTCCAATTTGAATTACCAAGTGACACATGGGTCTGAATATTTATCCACTATTCTCTACCCTCAGGCAGTCCAGGAACTCCTAACCAACCCTACCTAACCCTGTGGTAAAATATTTCCCTTCAAGACAACCCAGTGTGTTGTAGATTTGAGGGTCAACACCATATAATAGTGGTTCTGGAACCAGGGAAGTACTAGTTACTTTTTATTTTGAGCTTCATCTCTCAAGGTTAAATTGGAGCAAAAGTTGTAGTCTAGTTACCCTAATTCCTGCCGCAGAGTATTATTCCTCATAATGTGTACTCGGTTGCATTGAGTGCCATATCTAATTCATTGGGTTATCGTATTTTATAATAGCACTCAGTATTCATCAGAAAATGTCTAATTACATATATAGTGGCCTCTAAGGGATCTATTTATTAAGCTCCAAATGGAGCTTGATGCTCTGTGTTTCTGGCGAGCCTTCAAGCCCCTTGCTCCATAACCTGTCCGCCTGCTCTGAGGCAGCGGACAGAAATCAACCCGATCGAATGATTTGCCGCGAATCTGCAGGGGGCAGTATTGCACCAGCAGTTCACAAGAACAGTGTATGCTGTCGGCATTTATTGATGTGCGGCGGACATGATTGTATATAGCGGATCATGTCCATCCGCACAATGATAAATAGACCCCTATTTAACTACTATGGCCATTTAATTATCTTGGTTCATGAGTGGCCAGCCAAGTAGTTACGTCATATTTTTTTTTAAATACTTTATTTTTCCAGTACCATATACAGTGACAAACGTTGTGAGTTACATAACATATCATTCTGAGTACAATACTTATCAAACAAAATCACTGCAATGGCACCATTATTTTTAATTTTCCAACTATCCACTCTCCTTCATAACATAACCCCTTCTCCTGGCATTCAGTTCATCTTCATTACTGAAAGAGATAGTAGTAGACACAAATCTATTGAACTCTGCAACGTAAACATACCAGTATACCAGTCCTAACCCCGGGCGTTACCCCAGGGTTCCCTGTGCCCTGAGCCCTGCAACACCTCAAGCAATTGTTATCATGTCTGAGCCACTACGTAAATAAGTTCCATTTCCCGTGTAGTTGGGCGTTCAGTATAAACTCAGCGTCTTTGAATGGGTAAATGATCTGTTTCTGATGTGCTAGGTCTAGAGTGTGAATAAAGGTTTCCCATTTGGTCATGAATTTTTTCGTTCTGCGCGTAATGTCCCCCTGAGTGTCAAGTTGTTCATATATCATTTGCTTTCTTACTATTTCCTTGAGTTGTGTGAAGGTTGGGGGTGCCTGCATCATCCATTGCTTCAGGATGAGTTTTCTTGCGTGTAGTATTACATTGTGTATGAACTCTGTGTGCTGGCCAACCTTTGTCTGAGTGTGTAGGAATATCACCATTTCGTCTGATAACTGGATTTTGTCCCCTGTACACTTTTCCATCCACCTCTGTGCCATGGACCAAAATTTTGTTAACTGCGGGCAGTTCCATATCATGTGTAGTATGTCTGGGTTAGGGTTTGAGGATTTCGGGCATATTCCCGTTGCATCTGTCTTCCACTTGTGGAACATTTTGGGTGTTATGTATGCGTTATGAACTAGTTTAGTATGAGATTCCCTGATTTCGTTTGAGAGAGAAGCCCTCCTCACCTTTACAAAGCTTTGCTCTACATATTCGTCTGTAATATTATGGCCTATCCTGGTCTCCCAGGCGGTTCGCAGCTGTTCAATATTTGCTTTGTTAGATTTTGACTGGAGAGTGTTGTAGGTGTGTGAGATAGAGGTCATCCCTCCCTTCGTCAGCTTCAAGAGTTTGTAAATGTCACAGTCATTTTCTAATATATTCCCAGTTCTCAAGAGATTTTGCACGTAATGTTTGACTTGTAAGTAAGCAAAATGGTGTGAGTTAGGTATACCATAGTCTCTCTGTAATTCAATAAAGGGCCGGACTGTGGACCTATCGTCCGATAGTATTTGTTTCAGAATCTTAACCCCCCAATCCTCCCATTGCTTGAATGGTTTTGTGGTGAATCCAGCGGGAAAGTCTGGGTTGCCCCTAAGGGGCAGAAAGGTTGTGTGATTATGCGAGACTCCCAGTGTCCTGCACAACTTCCACCATGCTCTTATGGGATGACGGAAAAGACCCGCCCCTCCCAGAATGGGGTCTGCCTGTGCTCGATTCATGTGTGGGAGCATTTTTAATGACCATGGTTTGATGATTTCTGATTCTAATGCATGGTTGGTAAAGTGCCCCCCATCCACTAGCCAGTCCATCACATACTTTGTTAAAGCTGCCCAGTTATAATGTTCGATGTTCGGAAGTCCTAAGCCTCCCTGCTCTGGCTGACAAGTCATTTTCTGATAACTGATTCTGTGTTTCCCCCCCCCCCCAGAGGAAGTGTAGAATGTCCCTGTTTAGTGTCCCAAGGTCTTTTTTATGCAGCAGCTCAGGGAGCATCTGCAGGGTATAGAGGAGCTTAGGGAACAAGATCATTTTAATAAGCCCCACTCTCCCCGATAGAGTCAGGGGTAGTGAAGCCCAGGTCAAAAGCTTCTGTTTTAAGTTTTGCAGCAGTGGTTTAAAATTAACTGCATACCATTGGGTAGGATTCCTAGTCAGGTTGATACCTAGATATTTGAATGTGTGTGAGATCACTTTAAAATTATCTTCTAACGGTACACTAGGGTCATTGTTCTGGAGCCATAGTAGTTCAGACTTATCTTTATTTATCCTGTACCCCGAAATATCACTAAACTCAGCTATCACCCTCAGTAATTTAGGGATGTTTTCCCTGGGGTCTCTTGTGTAAAGTACCATGTCATCCGCAAAGAGTGACAGGTGTATGGTCTCCCTGCCTATACTCAGCCCTGCTGTTTCTTTCCTGATCTTAATCGCTAGGGGCTCCAATGCTAGGTCGAACAGGAGGGGTGAAAGAGGACACCCCTGCCCCCTGCCTCGTGCCCCTCCTGAGAGAGAATGTCTTTGATGGCGTTCCGTTTATCAGGATCGCCGTTTATCAGGATCGCCGCTTGGGGAGTGTTGTAGATAGTCTCAATAGCTCTCAAATAGGATCCCCGTATGCCAAATTGTCTCAGGGTGGTAAATAAATGGTCCCATAGTATTTTATCGAATTAGGCAGGCCTCTTTCGCATTCTGATCTCGATCCTCGCCCTTTCTCTCCCAAAAGTGTGTTAATACTAATTGTAATTTTCTCATATTTTTAACCGCGGACCTGCCCTTAACAAACCTGGTTTGATCTTCCTGAACTAGGAGGGGGAGTACCCCCGCCAGCCTATTGGCCAATATTTTGGTGAATAATTTATAGTCCGAATTTAACAGGGAGATTGGTCTGTAAGATGCTGTGAGCAGGGGGTCCCTGTCAGGTTTGGGGAGGACTGTAATATTTGCTTCTGCGAATCTATTGGTTAATTTTGCTTTTCCTTCTAAGATTGCATTATATAGTAGGGCAAGAGTGTCCACCGTCTCCCCACCGAGCATTTTATAGAATTCCCCCGGCAGTCCATCAGGTTTTTTCTAGGGGGAGCTAATCGATGGCCTTTGTAATTTCTAGGGATTGAATTGGGGCATTGAGTTTCATTACCTGATCCTCATTTAACTGTGGTAATGTTAACTCCCTCCAAAATGAGTCTTTCTTTTCTATGTCAATGTCTTGAGAGTCATACAAGTTAGAGTAATATGAGGTGAATGCCTGCTGTATTTCTGAGTCTTGAGTAAGTATATTGTCCTTGTCCTTGATAGCCACTATAGTGTTTGGTTTTCTGTCTAACCTTGTGAGCCTAGCAAGTAATTTCCCTGTACGGTTTCCATATCTGTAGTATTTAGCCTGAGAGCGGTTTTGGGCAGCAACCGTTGTTTGAATCAGATATGTGTCCCTCAAGTCCTTGACCTCCCTAAATTTATTTCTGTTCCGTTCTGTAGGGTGTCTCAAGTATTTATTTCTGGCATTTAGTATCTGGCGTAAGAGTAATTCCCCCCTCGCTCTTCGTGTTTTCCTGACTTTGGCAGCGTATGCCATAACCACCCCTCTCAACACCGCCTTTGCTGATTCCCAAAATAGTGAAATGTCACCTAGATGTTGTGCGTTCAGTTCTTTGTATGCCAACCATTCCCCTATCAGGTATTTACGCAAGTTTAGGTCATGATATAAATATGACGGAAATCGCCACCTGTGTGCTTGTCTGTGTGGTGCATCTGTGTCTATGTGTAGTGAGACCGGGGCATGATCCGAGATAGTTATGGGGTCAATTTTGGTGTCGGTTATGCGGGGACAAAAGGAACTGGTGACTAAGAAGTAATCTATGCGGGATAGGGTTGTTTTCGCCGGATGTAGGCAGGTGTAGTCTCGGTCCTCTGGATTTCTATCTCTCCAGACATCCAAGAGGGATAAGGTGCGCCTAAAGTTCAGTAAGATACGGGTTTCCCTCTTGGAACCTTTCCATATTGTTGTCTTTTGCGGGGCATAGTCTGGGTTGCGGAACCTGTCTGCTGGCGTGTGTGGGGCAATATTGAAGTCACCCCCCATTACAATTGGGAGCTCTGCAAACTGGATGAGCTGAGTTTGTAGTTGGGTCAGAAATGCTTTCTTTTCTGTGTGGGGGCCATACACACCGCAGAGTACTATATGTAATGCTCCTATTTGTAGTCTGACAATCAGATATCTTCCCTCTAGGTCTGCAACAGTTTGTGTGACCGTATAGCTTAGATCTTTACGGAAAAGGATTGCTACTCCTCTGGCCCTCTTCCCTTCATAGGTGGTGTGTAAAACCTCCCCCACCCAGCCCTGCCTGAGTTTTTGATAATCTTTCTGCGAAAGGTGTGTTTCCTCTAATATTGCTATGTCTGTCCTCATAGTATTCAGCTGTCTAAGTATCGCTTTTCTCTTAATTGGGGACGTAATCCCTCCTACATTCCATGTAGTCAATTTCATTTCGAACTCTAGTGTATGTCTATTGGATGTACAGACCTAAAGATTTGGCACTAGGATATGTGTTATTGCACAAGCCTTTTATGGAGTGTGTAAAGGAATACAGTACTCACTATTACGTAGATTGCACCCGTACCTTCTCCTTTCCCCCCGGAGTGGCGCCCCTAGGCAGGACAGGTCAGCTCTTCCCTTAATTCAAATGGTTAGTGCATACAATAAACAATGCATATAACAAGAAACAATTAGGTTATTTGCCCCCTCCCCCAACAATCCCAAACATGCAACAAAGGACTTGAGTTCTTGTCCAACAAAAAAAAAAGACAAAAGGGGGGTCACCCCCCCCCCCCACTTTTCAAGGATACATGTCTTCAGTGCTGTAACTTTGCCTGTTCTTTATTATGTATGGTCCATTGACCTGGCACCAACCGCTGGCTTAAGCAGCGGCGTCATCTTCGTCTGCAATTTGTCGCTCCTCTCCCTCTCTTTGTAGGTGAAGTTTCAGCAAACTTGGTGAATCAAAGAATAGTGGTCCTCTTGCAGTATGAAGTCTCAGTCTGGCTGGGAACAGCAGGGCTGCCGTTCGGCCTTGTTCCAAAAGTTGTTTGCAATACGGTGAGAATTCACGTCTTCTGGCAGCTACTGCCGCAGAATAGTCCTGGAACAGGTAGATTCTCTTTCCATTGTATTCTAGCGTTGGGGCTTTCCTGTATGCTTGTAGGATGGATATTTTATCTTTAAAGTTGAGGTATTTCACCATGACTTGCCTTGGTGGTTGTTTTTTCTCGCTTTGCTTCCTCTGGTCACCCACCCTGTGTGCCCTTTCTGCTGTGTAGGGTAAATACTCTTTTGAGATGTTAAGCAGTCCCGGCAGGGTTCTTTCTGCGAACTCAATTAGTTGGGAGCCTGGGAGTGACTCAGAGACCCCCACTATCCTCAAATTGTTACGGCGTGACCTGTTTTCCAGGTCATCTATCTTTGCCCACAGCCGTTCGTTCTGTTGTTGTAGGGTGTGTACCTGAGTTGCAGTTTCCCTATGACGAGCTTCCCCATCTGCTACCTTCTGCTCCACCTGTGTCAATCTACCATTAAAAGATTTAACCTCTGCTGTGAGTGAGTCCATACCTGTCTGAAGCTGATCAATCTTTGGTAGAAATAATGCTGAGATTTGGGTAACAATTGGGTGGGTGTCCATGAGGCTGATGGGTGACGCATCTTCAACCTGCCCTGAAGCCTGTTGGTGCTCTGACTGGTGTCTTTTCTTATCTGCATTCTTCAATCTGTTTGTCATTGTGTCTGGTTTTTTGGAGTAAGAGTTGTAATATTTTTGCATACAGTTCCGGGAGATCTACAGTTGCTATTCCAACTGTGCGCTGCAAAAATGGCACCGTTACTGAAATGGCTCCGTTACTGAAGTGGCACCGTTACTGAAGGGTGAAAATTAAGTGGACAATGATAGCCAGGTCTGAAGGTACCAGGTCTCCTAGGGTATCTAGCAAGATTTCATAAGCGGTGGGTGAGCGGGGGGATATGCCCATATGATTTAGCCTTGCATTGCGGCTGGGAGTGGTGTCCCCTCCTCAGTCACTGAATAATTATATAAAAGTATCAGGGAGAGCCGTGAGGATATCCCCCCAGCTGGTATTGGGCAGATTCTTGTGCTCAATGATGGATTAATTCCTGTAACCCGGGGCCTCTATGCTTTATCTGTGTGTTTATTTCTTTAGAGCCTCTAGAAGATATCAGGGGGACAGAGGGCAAGAGCTGTTTCTATCAGTTCAATCACTCAGCTAAGGGAGGTGTGGGATTGGTAGCCAAACTTTCACTTGTAGTGCTTCTTTATCTATCTCTTTCTCCCTCTCTCCCAGCAATTATGCCCCACTTGCTAGTAGTAGTTTACTTCACCAATCCTGCAGCAGCTGGGCCGAGAATTGTCAGTTACCTAATGTTGGCAATGGTCTGCTGGATTCTTCTGCTTGTGTGTTACTTGTAATTAAGGAGAAGTGCAATGGCTGTGATCTCAGTGAAGAGTCTAATCCTGGGCCTGCTATTTTTTTTCTGGGTATTATAAGCTGCGTTATTCCAAGCCCAGCCTGCCCAGCCTATTAATGTAATTTTGCCCCTGGGACTTAGCTTTGTTTTGCTGGAGAGTTCACTGTGCTGTATGTGCATCACTCTCCTTCACTTTCCCCTCCGGTAAGGCAAGATGGCGTTTTGCCGCCAAAGCTCAGACTCACCCTCTCGACCGGACCTGCCTGTCTTTGTCACCTGAGGACACTGGTAGGTGATTTGTGACTCTGTCGCTGCCCTCCGATTTGAATCCTGGGTTGTTACAGGACGGCTTTCTACCGCCGCTCTCCTTCTTCTTCTTCTTTCAACCGGTACTCCGCGGTGGGGGAGTCAGGTGATAGACTCCTTGCCGATGTCGATGTCGCTCCGGACAGGGGTAGGTGACCCCTGCCAAGGAGTGTGGCTAGTTCTGGGCTAATACTGTAGGGTTTATTAAGTTACAGTGGTTTAAGGTCCGGAGCTCCTTTCCCCTGCTTCCATTCACAGCGCCCGCCCACCGGAAGTCGTTACATCATATTTTATTCTTTGCCCTATAACACGAAATCCAAGAAGGTTCATTTTTCATTTTTGCAACAATTTACCCCTAAAGATATCATATGTTATGTTAGATTGGGGTCTTTGTTCCATCTTGTGCAGGGCCGGACTGGGAAATCAGACAAGCCCTGGAAATTTATATGGCCCAGCCCCGCCCCTCTGGGTCAGCCAAGCCCCCTCCGGTTCAGCCTTGCCTCCCCTCAGCCTTGTACCACACACAGCGCAGCAAAAAATGGTTGTAGAGTTTATATTAACACACATATTAACACATATACACAAACTCACACATAGGCACTTACGCACACGCTCACACAGTCTCATGCACACAGTCTCTCTCACACTCACACAGTCTCTCTCTCACACACACATAGGCCCACTCACACAGTCTCTCTCACACACACACAGGCTCACACAGTCTCTCTCACACACACACACACAGGCTCACACAGTCTCTATCTCACACACACACACACACACACACATAGGCTCACACAGTCTCTATCTCACACACACACATAGGCTCACACAGTCTCTATCTCACACACACACACATAGGCTCACACAGTCTCTATCTCACACACACACATAGGCTCACACTGTCACACAGTCTCTATCTCACACACACACATAGGCTCACACAGTCTCTATCTCACACACACACATAGGCTCACACAGTCTCTATCTCACACACGCACACATAGGCTCACACTGTCATACAGTCTCTATCTCACACACACACATAGGCTCACACAGTCTATCTCACACACACACACACATAGGCTCACGCAGTCTCTCTCTCACGCACACACATAGGCTCACACAGTCTGTCTCTCTCTCTCACACACACATAGGCTCACACAGTCTCTCTCTCACACACGCACAGGCTCACACAGTCTCTCTCTCACACACACACATAGGCTCACACAGTCTCTCTCTCACACACACACATAGGCTCACACAGTCTCTCTCACACACACACACACATAGGCTCACACAGTCTCTCTCTCACACACACACATAGGCTCATACAGTCTCTCTCACACACACACATAGGTTCACACAGTCTCTCTTAGGTAAAAAGTCAAAATGTACTAGGCAGCAGTAGGTTCAACTATTCAATTTACTTATTTTACCTAATTTGCCTTGTTCTGTTAGTATCTTTTGTTAAAAGCATATATGCCTCTTGTCATTGGCTCAAATGATGCACTAAATAGCTCTCAGTAGTGCATTGCTGCTCCTTCATAAAAGGATACCAGTATATTAGCAAAGTGAATTAGAAAGTTGTTTAAAATTGTATGCTCTGTCTGAATAATTTAAAAAAATATTTTGAGTGTTATGTACCTTTAAAACACTGATATAAGTAGACCAAACAAGCAACTAAGATTTAAACATATGAATGCTTATAATATGAAGGGATTTAACCCATGAATGTCTACAACATGTAGTATTTTTACCCCCTTACCATGTATAGGAAAGTGTTAAGGACAACAAGAGCAGCTGTAAGGCTAACACATATACAGTATTTTAAGAGGAAATAGAAAACTACTATGCCAGAGTACAAGTGCTATATTGTCACCTCTCCCTAGCAAGCATGTCTGTGCACCTAGTACTTATAAAAAGCCATATTTAATACATCACAGACATCATTTATATACATACACAAGTTCAGATGGCTTTGGTTTGAGTAATGGAAAAAATTATCCTACAATTGTGTACCTGCAGGGAGAAGAACCTTGATAGTTGCTAAGGGCTAGTTTAGGTAATTTAGGTAATGACTGTTTAAGTACTTCCCCACTGACCCCATGTGTTGCACAGCTAGGAGGACCTCAGTAGGTCAGAGGTTAGCCATCAAAAGAAGCAGGGGTGGTACAGATAGCGGCAGCATGAAGCTGAATAGTCAGGAAGGAACTAATTAATAAAAAAAAATATACTACATACATAGGCCTAGATTTAGAGTTCGGCGGTAGCCGTCAAAACCAGCGTTAGAGGCTCCTAACGCTGGTTTTGGGCGCCCGCTGGTATTTGGAGTCAGTGATTAAAGGGTCTAACGCTCACTTTTCAGCCGCGACTTTTCCATACCGCAGATCCCCCTACGCCATTTGCGTAGCCTATCTTTTCAATGGGATCTTTCTAACGCCGGTATTTAGAGTCGTTTCTGCAGTGAGCGTTAGAGCTCTAACGACAAGATTCCAGCCGCCTGAAAAAAGCAGGAGTTAAGAGCTTTCTGGCTAACGCCGGTTTCTAAAGCTCTTAACTACTGTACCCTAAAGTACACTAACACCCATAAACTACCTATGTACCCCTAAACCGAGGTCCCCCCACATCGCCGCCACTCGATTAAAATTTTTAACCCCTAATCTGCCGACCGCCACCTACGTTATACTTATGTACCCCTAATCTGCTGCCCCTAACCCCGCCGACCCCTATATTATATTTATTAACCCCTAACTTGCCCCCCACAACGTCGCCGCAAGCTACTTAACATAATTAACCCCTAATCTTCCGACCGCAAATCGCCGCCACCTACGTTATCCCTATGTACCCCTAATCTGCTACCCCTAACATCGCCGACCCCTATGTTATATTTATTAACCCCTAATCTGCCCCCCACAACGTCGCCGACACCTACCTACACTTATTAACCCCTAATCTGCCGAGCGGACCTGAGCGCTACTATAATAAATGTATTAACCCCTAATCCGCCTCACTAACCCTATCATAAATAGTATTAACCCCTAATCTGCCCTCCCTAACATCGCCGACACCTACCTTCAATTATTAACCCCTAATCTGCCGACCGGAGCTCACCGCTATTCTAATAAATGTATTAACCCCTAAAGCTAAGTCTAACCCTAACACTAACCCCCCCCTAAGTTAAATATAATTTTTATCTAACGAAATAAATTAACTCTTATTAAATAAATGATTCCTATTTAAAGCTAAATACTTACCTGTAAAATACATCCTAATATAGCTAAAATATAAATTATAATTATATTATAGCTATTTTAGGATTAATATTTATTTTACAGGCAACTTTGTAATTATTTTAACCAGGTACAATAGCTATTAAATAGTTAAGAACTATTTAATAGTTACCTAGTTAAAATAATTACAAATTTACCTGTAAAATAAATCCTAACCTAAGATATAATTAAACCTAACACTACACTATAAATAAAATAATTAAATAAACTACCTACAATTACCTACAATTAACCTAACACTACACTATCAATAAATTAATTAAACACAATTGCTACAAATAAATACAATTAAATAAACTATCTAAAGTACAAAAAATAAAAAAGAACTAAGTTACAGAAAATAAAAAAATATTTACAAACATAATAAAAATATTACAACAATTTTAAACTAATTACACCTACTCTAAGCCCCCTAATAAAATAACAAAGATCACCAAAATAAAAAATTCCCTACCCTATTCTAAAATACAAAAATTACAAGCTCTTTTACCTTACCAGCCCTGAACAGGGCCCTTTGCGGGGCATGCCCCAAGAATTTCAGCTCTTTTGCCTGTAAAAAAAAACATACAATACCCCCCCCCCAACATTACAACCCACCACCCACATACCCCTAATCTAACCCAAACCCCCTTAAATAAACCTAACACTAATCCCCTGAAGATCTTCCTACCTTGTCTTCACCATCCAGGTATCACCGATCCGTCCTGGCTCCAAGATCTTCATCCAACCCAAGCGGGGGTTGGCGATCCATAATCCGGTGCTCCAAAGTCTTCCTCCTATCCGGCAAGAAGAGGACATCCGGACCGGCAAACATCTTCTCCAAGCGGCATCTTCTATGTTCTTCCATCCGATGACGACCGGCTCCATCTTGAAGACCTCCAGCGCGGATCCATCCTCTTCTTCCGACGACTAGACGACGAATGACGGTTCCTTTAAGGGACGTCATCCAAGATGGCGTCCCTCGAATTCCGATTGGCTGATAGGATTCTATCAGCCAATCGGAATTAAGGTAGGAATTTTCTGATTGGCTGATGGAATCAGCCAATCAGAATCAAGTTCGATCCGATTGGCTGATCCAATCAGCCAATCAGATTGAGCTCGCATTCTATTGGCTGTTCCGATCAGCCAATAGAATGCGAGCTCAATCTGATTGGCTGATTGGATCAGCCAATCGGATTGAACTTGATTCTGATTGGCTGATTCCATCAGCCAATCAGAAAATTCCTACCTTAATTCCGATTGGCTGATAGAATCCTATCAGCCAATCGGAATTCGAGGGACGCCATCTTGGATGACGTCCCTTAAAGGAACCGTCATTCGTCGTCTAGTCGTCGGAAGAAGAGGATGGATCCGCGCTGGAGGTCTTCAAGATGGAGCCGGTCGTCATCGGATGGAAGAACATAGAAGATGCCGCTTGGAGAAGATGTTTGCCGGTCCGGATGTCCTCTTCTTGCCGGATAGGAGGAAGACTTTGGAGCACCGGATTATGGATCGCCAACCCCCGCTTGGGTTGGATGAAGATCTTGGAGCCAGGACGGATCGGTGATACCTGGATGGTGAAGACAAGGTAGGAAGATCTTCAGGGGATTAGTGTTAGGTTTATTTAAGGGGGTTTGGGTTAGATTAGGGGTATGTGGGTGGTGGGTTGTAATGTTGGGGGGGGGGTATTGTATGTTTTTTTTTACAGGCAAAAGAGCTGAAATTCTTGGGGCATGCCCCGCAAAGGGCCCTGTTCAGGGCTGGTAAGGTAAAAGAGCTTGTAATTTTTGTATTTTAGAATAGGGTAGGGAATTTTTTATTTTGGGGGTCTTTGTTATTTTATTAGGGGGCTTAGAGTAGGTGTAATTAGTTTAAAATTGTTGTAATATTTTTATTATGTTTGTAAATATTTTTTTATTTTCTGTAACTTAGTTCTTTTTTATTTTTTGTACTTTAGATAGTTTATTTAATTGTATTTATTTGTAGCAATTGTGTTTAATTAATTTATTGATAGTGTAGTGTTAGGTTAATTGTAGGTAATTGTAGGTAGTTTATTTAATTATTTTATTGATAGGGTAGTGTTAGGTTTAATTATATCTTAGGTTAGGATTTATTTTACAGGTAAATTTGTAATTATTTTAACTAGGTAACTATTAAATAGTTCTTAACTATTTAATAGCTATTGTACCTGGTTAAAATAATTACAAAGTTGCCTGTAAAATAAATATTAATCCTAAAATAGCTATAATATAATTATAATTTATATTTTAGCTATATTAGGATGTATTTTACAGGTAAGTATTTAGCTTTAAATAGGAATCATTTATTTAATAAGAGTTAATTTATTTCGTTAGATAAAAATTATATTTAACTTAGGGGGGTGTTAGTGTTAGGGTTAGACTTAGCTTTAGGGGTTAATACATTTATTAGAATAGCGGTGAGCTCCGGTCGGCAGATTAGGGGTTAATAATTGAAGGTAGGTGTCGGCGATGTTAGGGAGGGCAGATTAGGGGTTAATACTATTTATGATAGGGTTAGTGAGGCGGATTAGGGGTTAATACATTTATTATAGTAGCGCTCAGGTCCGCTCGGCAGATTAGGGGTTAATAAGTGTAGGTAGGTGTCGGCGACGTTGTGGGGGGCAGATTAGGGGTTAATAAATATAACATAGGGGTCGGCGATGTTAGGGCAGCAGATTAGGGGTACATAGGGATAACGTAGGTGGCGGCGGTTTACGGAGCGGCAGATTAGGGGTTAAAAGTGTAATGCAGGGGTCAGCGATAGCGGGGGCGGCAGATTAGGGGTTAATAAGTGTAAGGTTAGGGGTGTTTAGACTCGGGGTACATGTTAGAGTGTTAGGTGCAGACGTAGGAAGTGTTTCCCCATAGGAAACAATGGGGCTGCGTTAGGAGCTGAACGCTGCTTTTTTGCAGGTGTTAGGTTTTTTTTCAGCTCAAACAGCCCCATTGTTTCCTATGGGAGAATCGTGCACGAGCACGTTTTTGATGCCGGCCGCGTCCGTAAGCAACTCTGGTATCGAGAGTTGCATTTGCGGTAAAAATGCCCTACGCTCCTTTTTTGGAGCCTAACGCAGCATTTGTTTTAACTCTCGATACCAGAGTTAAATTTATGGTGCGGCCAGAAAAAAGCCCGCGGAGCGTTAACAGCCCTTTTACCGCCGAACTCTAAATCTAGGCCATAGTGAATTCGTGTCGTGATGATCTTCTGACTTGAACCGAATGTTTGCCTGCTGCTGCCTGCCTCTGCTCTTTGCTGCTGCCCAAGTGTTGCC